>NW_013952580.1:679054-694107 GCF_001266775.1 Austrofundulus limnaeus | reverse complement strand
TATATATACAGTATATATGGCAGTTTAAATTCACTATGAATTCAACAATTAAAGTTGGATTCTGTATACACACCTGAGCTTGCATTCAGTGCAGGAAAGACAAGCATGTCTTTTTTGACAGGTGAGATCTGTCACATTGTGTCTGCCTAACGTGTAATGAGTTCTGTCTGGTGTGAATATGTGTGGTCAGTACTGGATGAGCTGGTCAGCAAGAATATAGCTGTGTAAGAAAAGTCTTGCTACCCCCATCTCCATTATTTCTCTCTATCCCTGCACTGTCATCTCTCACAGGTAAAAATGACCTGTACAGTCCAGAAGGCATGTACAGGAGAGAGCAAACAGCCTAAATGCAACCAGACACGGGCATGCACACACAAACACGCATGCAGAAAGAAGGGGAGGGAGCGAGCTGCCACCTGAAACATTCTCATGTGCAAATAAACAGCTGACGGATTCCCGGCCAAACAAAACCAATTTTCAAAGCTCCGCAAACACGACTGGACCAAACGTCACATTGGCCCGTCTTTTCTTTAGAGGACCTGCTCAATTAATATGTCACCACAAGTCATGACCACAAGACCTCACTAAAATAAGGCATCCATTTCAACCCTAGGCTCTGGAGAGAAGACATAAATTGCCCTCTTAAAAAGAGTCATCCAAAAAACTCAATAAGCTGTGAGTGAGCACCTGCAGCACTTAAAATAAATAAGTTTCCTTTTTTTTCAATCCTACCCTGCTTACACTCTCATCACCTTGTGAGAACATTAAGTACACTTCTATTTATCCACTTCCATCATGTATTTCCAGCTTCTCAGAAGCCATACAAATATTTTTTTCTTACTAAAGGACAGCCATCTTGAGCTAAACCTTCAATGTTTAAAATCCCTGCATACACAGAAATATATACACAAAAGAGATTCCTTAGGAAGGACTTTAGCCTTCGATGCCACACCATTTGATAAATCGTGATGATTTGATACATTGCTGTCTTTGAGAAACTTCTTTTAAAGCTGCAGTAGGGAGTTCTGAGAGAATTTAACCTGAAAACTTGAACAAGTACAGGTCTCTTCCCCTCGCTCTCTGTTGCACCAGCCCTCCCTCCAAAGCTCCTCCCCCACAGCGGCCCTTGCCATGAACAAGCAGCTTAGTGAGCAGCAGGGCCACCGATGATGGCAGATGAACTCTCCAAATTTGTCAATTTTTCTCTAATGTTAGCTTGTTTCTCCGCTGTTGGCTCAGCAGCAGCACATCGGCAGTCTTGAACAAGAGGATGTGCTGTGCAGAGGGAAGGGCATGAGCAGTGTGATTGACACTGCTCAATCAATTCCCCTGGCTACGATTGGCTGTTTCTGACCGGGAACGGTGTATTTCTGCAAATGGCTGAAGGATCATTGGGAGGAGCCAGAGGAGCTTGTTTTTCTTCACAATATATTTGTCTGACGTTTGTTATTTGTCCCCCAACCCAGCCGGTCGAGGCAGATGGCCGCCTGTCCTGAGCCTGGTTCTGCTGGAGGTTTCTTCCTGTTAATAGGGAGTTTTTCCTCTCCACCRTTTGCTCAGGATGGGAGACTGTGATGAAGTGATTCAACACAATCTGCTGGCTTCTTTAGATTGTTCTTTTTCTTTCCTGTACAGTGCCCTGAGACAACGTATGTTGTGAGTTGGCGCTATATAAATAAACTGAATTAAATTGAATTGACATTCCATTGTCTGGTCAAATTTAGCTAAAATATAAATTATTTAAAAAGTTACATACTACAGCTTTAAAGCAGATTTTTAACTTCATGCTTAAGACATGAACGCTTAACCTGGAAAGGAGTAATTGATAAAACCCAGAGCTGTAAAGTAACTAAGTACAAATACTTTGTTACTGTACTTAAGTAGAAAATTTGGGTATCTGTGCTTTACTTGAGTAATTATTTTTCAGCGTAGTTTTTACTTTTACTTCCTACTTTTTTACACAGTTATCTGTACTTTATACTCCTTACATTTTTTAAAAAGATAAGAAGTAGAAAGTTGTTTCTCCTATTTTATTACAGCTTGTTAGTGTTAAAAAATACTATCCTGATAAACTGTGCATCCAGGACAGAGTCAATTTAATTGTAGTTGGATGAGAAGTATAAATGTATACACTTCTGATACTGTATTAATTTGTACACAATCCATCACAGCTGCATGTTTTTAGAAAAAAATATTTTTTGGACGTCACCTCCCAATAAAGACATTTTGGAAATCTAACCACTCACTGTTACTCAGTACTTTTACTTTTAATACTTAAGTAGATTTTATGTCAGAAATTTACTTTTGGTACTTAAGTGCAAAAAATTTGGATACTTTAAGACTTTTACTCAAGTAATATTCTTAGAGGAGACTTTAACTTTTACCAAAGTAATTTTATGAGAAGATACTTGTACTTTTACTCAAGTATCACTTTGAGTAATTTTATATAACACTGATAGAACCTAATAGATCAAAAGTAAATGTTCAACAAGCTTAGATCAGGTGAATGTCAAAACAAAGTCAGAAAATTATACAGATAAAATGTTGAAAATAAATTAAGGAAAACCATGACTTGAAAAAATGACTTGAAATGAGGGTTCAAATGTCTGACTGTTAAATAAAGTGGATGTAGCTGTGAACAACGTGCGAGTAATTTCTCTGTAATTATGTGAAATGATTTATCTCAAAYCAAACAAAGCGGCCAGACTTCCCTCACATGCTCGGCTTCTGTAGGTGATGAAAAAGAGAGGAGCAGCTGTGATGAGCGCACGCTTGCTGTCACTGTCACAGACACCATGTTGGCTCGCTGCAATGCATCCCAGCATTGTCCCCTGCTACACCTGACACTGCCACTCACCCCAGCGCTGTGTGTGTGTGTGATGTGATCTCAGTCTCAGTGAAGACATGAAGAGGGGAGGAAGTGATCAACCAGAATCCCTGATAGTGTAAACTGGCAATGTCCTCTGCACAGAAATGTTATCTCCATAGGTACGTAATTTAGACACTCAACCTGTAGTACAAGGCTTTGATGTTAGTTTAATGGAGGATTGAATTTTAAGTGTGTCTACTACAATGTCTACTGCTGCTAGTATAAATATTCATTATAGCCACAATTACAGAGTGTCGTACTTTGGAAATCAGTTGTAAACATGAGAGATGACATAAAACACAAACAAACAGAGTTGATTTTGCAGCCTAAATATTTAGCAGAAAAGAGATGACTTTTTTTTTTTTTTTTTTTTTGAATTTCGGAAAAGACACAAGACTCATCTCAGACAGAAAAGTGTCAAATATGCAGCATAATTTGGATGTTTAATGTTTGCATAAATGTCACCAATATTAAGAAAATTAAGAATATAAAGTTATTCTGTACATCACTTTTATTACCTGTGTCAAACAAGGAAATAAAAAAATATTAAAAATTTAAAAATAATTATAATCATCTTTCTGAAATGAGTAATTTGATATCAAGTAAATATCATTCCAAGACAACCCAGCTCAGCATTAAAGGTGACCCAATATGGGGGTCTTAGTACAAGTTAGGATTGGGCTATACAAACATGTTCATTTCGTTTAATTCACTAAATTAATTTCAGATATTGAAATTTCACCCTTTCAGTTCTGTCTCTTCTGAGCTCTCGCCCAACCTTTTGTTTACGTAAACTCTGCCCTCCTCCATAAGTTTACTTTCAGTTTTCTTTCAGTTGAAAGGACTATTTTTCCAAAGTAGTCCATGGTGAAAATATTTACACAAACTACAACTTTCTTTTGTTAATATTGCTATAACATTGCCATCAAAAATAAACTTAAAATTAAATAAAATTAAGCCACACAAGTCTGTTCTCCATGACTGTTCTAAAAAAACAAAACAGGAGGCGGAGTCTCTGCTTGGGTCACCAGGAGTCGGRCTGGGCTCAGGTTGGGATGGGCTGGAGTACTTTGTGACATCACAAATGGCAGTGTTTGAAAACACTCATTTCAAGACACAGAAAAATACATTTGCTTATAGTAAAAATACATCTGAGTGCATTTTTCTTTGGTGCTTGGACTGGTTTTAGAAGCAGTACAGACCCAAATATAAGTAAAAAAAAACTACAAAAAGTGAAATTTGCATATTAGGTCCCCTTTAAAAGACATCTGTAATTTGGGTTTTGTTTGCACATTCAACAACTTTGCATTATCAGATGTGTTGAGACATTTACAGCTAAAAAAAACAAGATGGAGTAAATAGTAAAAAGATATATTATCAAACAAGCCATGATAACTTCAGCAGACTACAATTAAATAGCTTCATTTCCTAATGGTCAGCTACAAGAGCTTTAAAGCAAAACAGCACATTACCTGAAACAAAATCAAAGTTTACAGAAATAACCAGGTTAGACAGGAAATTAACTCCTGAAGACAATTAAGTTAATAACTCCTCCTCTACATCCTAAAACCTTTAGCCTAATAAAACTGATGATCGCTCCTTTAACRACACTACATTCTTATGTATAATATATTTGCTGTGCATGTTTGGGATAAAACAATCACAAACCACTTTCAAATCGGCAGTAAATAACGACGTAAACCTTTCCAGCTGTGCTTCGCTCCTTTAATACAAACTCGTGGACAGAAAGCTTTGAGAGAAGAACCAAGGTAAACTCTTAAGATCAGAACAAAACATCAGAGAGAACAGTTAGGGACATTGATCTCCTTCATGTAATATTAGTTTCAAAGGTTGGATCGTTGGGAAAAGACRCAGGTTGGAGCATGACGACCACTGTCCAAGTTGTTGGGTGTGTGTGAGTGAAAGTGTGTGTCTCTTGGCAGACCCAGATGGCAGGCGGACGAGGGGTCGGCAGGCAAAGCGGACAGGAAGCAGTATAAGGTCCAGTTTTGGTTACGAGGATCAGACGACAGTAAGCTCAAAGCTGCTGCCGCTACCAAAGTCAAGGTGTGGGTTACACTCCGGAGCACAAAGAACACACATACACCCACAAGCACCTAGCTCCTTAAAGGAAACCGTGCTGGTGTCTGTCCGCTCCTATTCTAAACAACAAGCAACAGTACAAGTGTGCATGTGTCAGCCCTTCAAACACCTGAACTTAACAGATTCACTGACAATGTCTGTATCGAAACGTTAGAAAAGCCATGTTCAGTTGTTTAGACTACTTTTCTCTGTTGATGAAGACCACACTGTGGAAAATACAAACTGTACACAGCCAACAAACTGACTCCCTTCATCCTTAAAGCTAAAAGAGGAACGGCAAGAAAGAAAGGCTGGAAGACTAAACATAAAGCAGCAAAGTGTAGTGATGCAGGACAAAAAGGAGGGGCGGATGAGGCTTCCAGTAAAGACGCATTAAAGAAGAAGGAAAGTGCATGCGTCTGCTGCTAATTTCCCAACCTGAGTGTTATAATCTGAGGGGAAGATTAAGGTAAAGGAGTTATTCTTCACTGTTTTATTGAGAGGTGCTTTAGGCACTGGAAGAAGGGGCTTTAGTGCTCCTCCAGCAGTGTGCCATACAATACAAGACAAACATTTGCTGTTATTGCACTAAAGTACTCTCAGATGTGCTGGTTTGGGCCCTTGCATTTTGCTGCAAAGAAACTTGTTACAAAAGGTTTATAAGATTGTTGAAAAATAAAATAATAAAAATAAATATGTATAAAAAAATAAGGGAAATAAAGATGCTGTTTGCCTCATAAATTGAGAGCTGTTAAAAATGTATTGGAAAATTTGTGTTTGAATAAACCAAGGAGGATAAACTGATACGAACACAGATGAATAAAAGGTTTTCTTTGTATTCAAAAATATTATATTAACAAAAAACTATTTTTATGCACTTCTGTCTATAAATTATACACATTAAGAAGAGTACATAAGGAAGAACACAGCAAAGTTTTGAAACATTGGCAGTGTTACAATATAATAGGGTTTATTAACTATTTTAACTTTTTTATAAAGCCTACATAATATGAGTTAAGTGCACTTGTAAATAATGTGTCAATTAGCTTTATTGTTTAAGAAAAATAGATAAATAAATTAAAGAATGCTGCAGTTCAAAGATGAATGCAATGGTGCCCAGGCCAACAACAGGCCAGCAGCCTCACCCACCTGCCTCCTTTATTTGCTTTGTCATTACCTCACCATTTTTAAACAGTTGCTGCTCTTCAAAACTGTTGAAGCACAAGGTGCCTCTGTCAGGGCATGTGAGTGTTCTTAAGCTGAACCAAGTGACCTTTAACAAAATAAAAAAAAGTAAACCATTTTTGCAAAAGCAGTCTGATGCTACAAAACAAAACAAAACAAAACAGAGAAAAAAATGTCATAAAACTATTATTATTGGTGGTCATCAAATAAGACAAATATGCAAGTTCTAAATAAGAGGGAGAAACAGCACACTGTCCAAGTTAAAACTGTTTCACTCTCTGAAAACCTCAGGAACTTTTAGTGGATTTACAAGGACAAACAGACAAAAAAACACAAGTGGCTGTTCTTATAAAACAAGTCAGAAACCAGATCATCCTCTTTTCCTTCTCACAAAAGAAAATGAGGCAGGCTTCATGGGAAGAAAAGTAGAAAATGGCAAAATTACAATTTTTCTCTTCAAGCAAATTTGGGACCAGAATATCAGTGAAAAATTGTCTGTATCACCTCAGGCCTGACGAAACAATGTGTGAAGTAATAGTTTTGTTAATCAGTAACCACAGAGAAATTYACCTCAATAATGCTCAAAAGAAGCATAAAGTTTAGATAATCCACTGAAATACAGTAGTAAATAAAAAAATCCATTTAGTATTTTTGTCCACCATTCTCCTTTATTTGAAAGAAAAAAATGTTTAATTTTTTATCTGTTATAATGAGGCAATTCAAATATAGGCCAAAAACTGATGGGCCTGTTCCAATGAAATATATATTTTTATTCAATGTCTGATCACTATAAGGATTAAATGCAAACCGTTCAAAACTATGAACTGCACGTGCCATAGGACTGATAGATATATTTTATGTATATATTTTTTGCAAACTAGATTGTGGTAATGTTCATGACAAGATCTTTGAATTAAGAAAAAAACATCATTAGTATTTTTTAAATGAATGTAAGCTCTTTAACAGAAATTCCTTTGACACAAAGATAATCATAAATTCTACACAATATTTTGTGTTATTCTGATCAGAGCCAAAAAGTATGTTTCTACAATAATTAAAAGCATTACACACTTGCATAATGTGAATAAAACTCTAAATTTTGAGATGGTAGCATTGTCKGTGAGCAAATCCTTGTCTTGTATATAGAAAAAAAATCGGATATACTAGTGTAACAGGTCTAGGTGTGTAAAAACTATAGCAACACCCAAAGCTTCTGTCTGTTTTTAATGGAGCTCATCTAAGGAATGAAGTTATTACCAGGCTGAGAAGTGCAMGTTTGTGTGAATATCAGTGACAGACAAAACAGAAACTTTCACATACACTGCTGACAAACTGACGTTTACAATAACATAGTTAGTAAATTGCCTTTACTTATAACAAGCGTACACATTAGACAATGCTACATTGATAAAACAAATCTCATTTAGATAATTGCTAATGAACCTATGTATTTATCAGTGTAAAAATATACAGTTTATACAAGCTGAGCACTTTGCCTTTGGGACACTGAGCATCACGAAGACGCGAGCTTGTAATAGAGCTATTTGTTTTCCTCAGAAAGCTGTCTGAATGCTCTCACTGGGATCACTGGGCTGCACAGAGGCCAGCTATGAATTGGTCAAATCCACTGGGACATGCTATTGATTAGGCCAGCAGCTAGTGGAACACAAATATGCAACTAAATTAGACACTGAGGTGGGTTTGCACAACTCTGTATGTGCATATATACATGCTGCAATGACACCAAACTAATCTAAATGAACATTTGTAAAGTTTTAGAAACTAAAGATGGATTAGTTCATTCTTATTAGTTTCAGATTTGAGACTGTTTTACTATTAGCAAGAGAATATCTACAGCCTCTCGAAAACTTGGCTGAAGAAAGTATTTTTTCAACAAGAACTCATGTGTTGTCCAAACAAATGCATTAAATAGACATGTACAATCTAATAAAAGTATGTGATGCATTACAKTTATTTAAAAAAACAACCTCTACTGCTCCTTTTTTTATTTATTCCATATCTTCGCAAATTTCTCGTTAACATGTCTCTTTCCAAGAACAGCAGTTTGTCGGGGTCAAAAAGCAATTTAAAACCTCTATTAGGATCAGAGAAGTGAAAGAGGGGGAGAAGTTAAAGAGTGGCAGGAAAATAAAGATGGTGGAGAGAGGCCGAGAGAGGAAGAGGAAGAAGAAGAGGAAGACGAAGGGAGGGGTGGGCTGGGGTGTCAACCATCAAAGCAACTCAGGAGAAAAGAAGGCCAGGTGCTGGTTGTGGGAATGTGCCGTCCATGGTTCCAGGGACCAGGGAGTTGTGGAGAGAGGGGGGAGGGCGGAGGGTGGTAATTAGCCAAGCCTGGAAGAGAGAAAGGGCCCGCGGGGATAGTCCCTTCGAGAGGATACCATTTGCACTTCTACGGGAGCCGCCAGCCAAGGGCCACAAAGAAGGGGAAAAGGGGAACTATGGCATCCTTTATCAGGCTGGACAAAGACGCCGCATCTTTTCAAAGGAGACCAGAGAGAGAGAGAGAAACTCCAATGCTCCAGAGAAGGAGGAGAAGAGCGAAAAGTAGGGGTGGGGGGGATCCTGGAGAAAGATGGGGAATAAGATGCCAGTGTGTGGGTTGCAAGGCGAAACAGGAGGTTACAGACATACTGTGACCCAATCGGTTCTCTGAGGCATCAAAAAGTCACTAATATTACACACGTGCAGACAAAACCACAAAATCACAGAAGTTGGTTTTCACCACTCTAAAACTGAAGCCTGTAATATGTTGTTTTTAAAACKTTTATGTAATTGTTCTGTTTTGTTCAGCAAACGTTTGAGACTAACACGTTTAAGCAGAAAAAAAACTGGACCCAATAAAAGAAAAAGGCTGCTCAGTTTGGTGTTGATTTAATCTAAAGCAAGCCAAGTAGAGGTAGTGAATCAAAAGCCAAAATGGCCACCCCTCTACTTTTGACATTATCAAGGAATCTTAAGAGTTTTGCCCTCCTGTGGAGCGATGGAAAGTGAAGGTCATTGACATTACTTTTACCTATTACCTTTGGTGTACAGCTGTACAGAGTGGGGTGAATGGTGTCCATTGAGGCTATGAGGCTTTGTGCTCCCTGTTGGAGAGCAGTCTGACAGCCTGAGCTGAGTGGGGGCCAGAGGTCAGACAGGCCATGTGATAAGGCATTAGAAACCTGCATATTGGGCCCCTGACTGAAGAGGCCTAAAAAATCTCAAACATCCCCCCTCCCTTCCTCTGTGTCTCTTCTTTTCCTTTCTTTTCCCCTTTTCCTCTCCGTCTCTGGACACAAAATGCCATTTGTTGTCCGTCAGTCAGTAGCGCAGGGCTCGGGGCAAGCTCGGCGCTGAAAGCTCCATTCACACACCCTCTCACCCAGGGATGTTTTTGCAATTCAATATTTTCACACGCAGGCAGCTTCATCGTTACTTTGGAACCATACACTTGGCAGGATGAGGTTGGGGGGCCTCTGGGACAGTGGGGCTGAGAGGTGGAGGAGTGGGGGTCAGCACAGAGGAATCCTAGTGTCGGGGAGGGGACAGACCTATGCCTGGCTAATGGGCCATCTTGAAATGTTTTAGCAGAGACCCCTCCAACACCTACATTGACACAAACAAGTGTGCACTCACTCACCAACGGCTGCTCACACATCCCACTCTTCTCATCGCTTCACATCCAGTCTGACTCTAGGTTAACAAGGGGGGGCTCTTATTTCCTTGATCAAAATCTCTGTGCTAATTCAGTCATACAATCTTACAAGGCTATGTCTATTTTGCATCTCAAGAAACATAAAAAAACAACATTCTAAGTCAAATGGAAAAGAGTGTTTATGTTGTATTTATAAGTTGTACATGATAAAAATCAGAAACTTTGCAATGAAACACAAACTAGGTTCTGATCAATAGAGCAGACAAAAAAAGGGAAAACATGCTAGAAAAAGAGACATTTGAGAAGAAACTGAACTCTATGGAAATTTGCTTCATTTTAGCCGAACCATTTCAAATGATTTGTTCCAATTCCACAACGGAAACACCTTAAGATTTATTTAGCATACAGAGTGGCTATGGTAAACAAGGGTGGTGGAGGAAGTGTGTGTGTGTGTGGGGGGGGGGGGGCACAATGTGCGGGAATTTCTAATATATTTATCCTGTGCACCACACTCTACTTAATGAAATTAAACCACACCAGTAGCGGCCCTTTGTCTCCCGAGAATTCAGTAATCAACATGCCACCCGTTTTCATTTCGTATAAAAAAAAATAAATGGCAGCTGGTGGATATGGGCCTAATTGTGTTGCACCAGAGAGGAGCTGGGAGAGAGAGCAGAAACTTGTAGTAGCAGTGTAGCACAGCCAATTTTCATGGACAGCAGTGCTCGAGAGAGGTGATTGAATAAGCAGGGGTATTCATCTGGTGGTGGGGTGGGAGGGCGGGGGGGTTGCTGCTACCCCGCTTCCCGTCTCTCTTCCTCATTCTATCCATCATACTCACAAAGAAAGTTAGCCAAGTATTAAGCAAATACAGAACCGGTGAGCCCTCTGCACCAGCGCCTGGCAGGGTCACTGGATAATGATAGCTCAATTACTGTGAATCTCCTTGTATACCCTCCTCCCCAATACAATCCCCACACCCGTCCCACCCTGCATGGCAAATTTGTCAAACTCGCCAAAAACGACGTGTCTGACAGTGTAATCACTAACCGTCCCGACCAACATGAAAGAGGTCTTTATCTGGCCAAATCAAAGAACCTGATCTCGGAGAGAAAAGGGTGGAGGGGTACGTAAGAGGGCAACTGGAGCGGAGAAATGTCCCACTCGGCCCCCTGGGAGACATGTAGATGTCTCTAATCCGCTTTAATGAGACACCCCTTGCCCATCTTTGTGGTAATGACGACACACAGTGAGAGAGACGGTGAGGAGAGAAAGAAAGAGGAGAGGAAGGGAAGGGGGTGCAGAGATGAAGCGAAGGCTTTGAACTGGCGGCCTGATGAAAGGAGAGGCGGCAGTGGGAGTTTCGAGCCGCGCTGCTGCTAAACACCACTGTCTGTTTGGGAGGACAGGCAAGCAACCCGGGGGACAGAGCAGTTTTTCTGCTTATCATATCTGAACAGGATGAGCCATCATCAGCACAGGCGCTGTGGGGCGAGGAATGGGCTGTGTGCACGAGTGACTGATGGGATGAACTTCAAATGGTTGCATTTACAAAAAAAGGATGAAAAAAAACCAAAGTATATCTAATAGATAATTATAGCATAAAATGCATCTGTAGTTTCTAATGAACAAGCACCTTGAGTTAGCTTTTCACCACACTTATATTTGACGATAGGTCTTTGAATGCCCCATAATGGGTCACTTAATATAATTTGAGCTTCCTTGATATAAAGATGCAAACCTATAAACTAAACTCTGATTAACCAAGATGGCTTATTAAATGGCAACTTGTTGTTTATTTGGACAACAATATACCACAATGTATTTTTTATATACTATTTTCCTTCACTTGTTGAGTCAAAAGAGCCAAAAACAACAACTAAGTAAATGAAAAAGCAACACAGAGGACAAAGTGTTCAGGAATGGACAAAAAAAGCGTATTAGCAATGTGGGGGGGGGGGGTGTCCTAGGGTCTAGTGAGTTAATACCAAACAAATCAGGATTAGACCCAGATAAGACTGGTCACAATGTTGAGCAATCGTTGCGATATCACAAAGCAAAAAGAGTGGTGTGTGTGTGTGTGTGTGTGTGTGTGTGTGTGTGTGTGTGTGTGTGTGTGTGTGTGTGTGTGTGTGTGTGTGTGTGTGTTGGGGGGGGCATTAAGGGCTGCAAAAACACGCTAATTAGGGAACGAGCACATTTGCCCCCTTGTTTTGCAAACAACAGACACTGTTTAACAGCAGGGGGGGCACAGTTCCACACAGAGAGATAATCATTTAGTGTTAATCAGAGKACTCAGAAGTAAAGATGAGACAGGTCCTAAGGGATGAGGCCAGACTAAACCTTCTGCACACTGCCCAGCAGTGGCTGAGCATAATTGAATTAGCAGCCACACTCCAAGACAAAGTCCATTTTTTTTATTCAGTGTAATTGGTTTTTTTTTTTTTTTTTTTGGTTCCTTCTTGAACCCACTTTCCTTTATCGTGTTTTCATTTTTTGTTTGTTTTTTAACAAGACCCCGCCCCCATCTGCACATGAAAAACAAATGATAAGAAGCGAGACAAAAAACAGGAGGGCTGCTAAAAACAAAAACATCAGCGACATATGTAAAACGGCTCACAGCCAAGTCCAAATCTGCACCAGTGAGTGACTGGGAGGTTGTTGTTTTTTTTCCAAACATGGCAGATGAGGTCACAGTGCAAGGTGGGAAAGAGCCATTTTTGCCAACTGGATAATGTGGGGTCAATATATCAGGGGAATGAATGGGATTTGGAGCCATGTGCAAGAGCTTAATGCAATGGTATTTGTGTGTCAACTCAAAATTTGACAAAGCCAGCATGAGACTCGGCAGGAAACACAGGGCTGAAACGTGCACGTTGTTGTGAGAGTGTCTCTGTGTGTGTGTGTCCAGGTGCCCACCCATCGCCGTGGCCAAGGTCAAAGCTCGGAACGGTGACAGGACCTCCGACAAGTGCACAAAATGGTGCGCACACTGATTCACACACTCTCACACACATCGAGCCGGCCAACAGTGCCAGCTCCTGCTGCTCGGGTGACATTTATACTCAACCTTTCTAGTTTGTGATTGATTGGGGTTAAATCATACCAACGCACAAAAAAATCTGTCACCGCTAAGGTGTGTGCATATGTGTGTCCATGCAGGGTCCCGGTGTGTTTGTTTTTATATGATTTCAGTGTGTGCATGAGCTATGGCAAAGTGCRGAAAGGAGGGAAACCTAGTCAAGTGCTGCAAAGCCTTTGTTGAGACTCAGTCAACACATGACAATTCACTGGATGAGYGTGGCAAAACGTCACTAAAAACAGTTTGGGCGCAGTCGATAAACTATGAATAAAGTCAGTTTCTTGTATTCACTGTGCAACACTGTATTGATGAAGTGTGCTGCTGATTTGTAAAATCAAGTCAGCTAACTAGTGGAAGTGATATAAGGTGCTAAAATGACAGTAGATGTGAACTGGATCGTATGGCTTAAAGATAAAATGGAAAAAAATGTAATTTTGCAAAATAGGAAGTGGAGGGACTGTTGGAATTGATTTGTTAGATATTCTTAAACACCTGTACAACATGATATTTTATTGCATTTGCATTTGACTAGATGAGACGCTTTTACATCTTTTTTTTCCAAACTCCATTTGGCTAAAACAGCAACACAATTACAGCCTTACTCAACAACAATAAAAGCATGTTGCAAGTGATGCAAAACTGAGCTGTCAATATCAATTTATTTTAAAGGTAAAGAAAAGAAAAGCTGAAGAAAGCAATGATAAAACTTTATCTGGGCTAACCGATGTGTAACAAATTATTATTTTAGTCAAAGCTCTAGAGCCACAGAAAGCTCAGTCTGTTCGGGAACTCTCTCATTTTGTTCCCTGATCAGGAGATCTGTTTCAAAGATTTGTGGACTAACTTTTTTAACTATCTTTTACCAACATATAGCAAAAAGACAAAAAAACAGAGATTAAAATGAAAATATTTAAATCACACATCATGGGATGATGGGCTGACATCCAATGGTCTCTCGTACTGTATTAAAGTGTTTTTGTTGTAAATGTGGCCTTTCCAAATGTACTTTGATTCATATAGGCACCATTTAAAAGTCACTTATAATTAGTTATAAAATCAAATTTTCAAACATGATTCAATTTTCTTTTATCAAACCAATAAAATGTGGGTTTTATTGATAAAAATAGACAATTAATGTACATTTTACAATGTAGGTGCTGAATATGACTTTATTGTATTGTACTTGGACTGAATTGATTACTGATAATTAAATTAAATTAGTTTTAGACTTCAACAAAGAAGTATGAATAGATGACTTCTGTTGTGAATCAGTGCTACATAAATAATCTGAATTGGAATTGAAGTTAAATAAAAATGAAATCATTTAAAGCCTAAACATAAAACATGTAAAAAACAATTTCAGTAGCTTTAAAAATAACAACTAATAAGATGAAGATTGGTGATGAAGATGTTAAGCTACAAATACTATGGAAATGTGAAAAAATAATAATAAATAAATAAAAAACGCAACAAATAGGCAAAGAGCTCAGGGGTTCGAAATGTATTTTACCACTTTTAAAATAAAAAAAAAACATGTATGAATGTTTGTGGCCATTCAACAATTAGTAACAAAACAGAATAAATCTTCAAAACTGATCAATGCATCAATCATTAGTTCCTCTGAACGTTTCTTCTTCTCAGGGCCTCACTGATGCTCCAACTTCAAAATAAAAGCCTTCAATCCTACATGCATTAGAATGATGGTCCTATCATTTCTGTGGCCAGGCTCTGATCTGTGAATGTGAACKGGAACTGTGTTACAGCTGTATGGCTCCAATACATTGGAGGGCTTGGACGTTAAGCCTGAAGTTAAACATAGAGACTTGTTGGTTTTCAAGTGTTATGGGTTGGGTTTTATTACTTCTGTCAAAACATAAGAAGCCGTTGAGCCAGGTCGAGTTCATGGCTGGGAGTGCATGTTCTAATGGGCCTTTAACACAAAGATCTTAAGGATATCTAGAACTGTGTAAAGACAGTGTGGGTCAGACTGAGACACAGAGTGGGCTTCATGGGTTGGAATGGGCAGCTTTTTATGTAAAACAAATGATAAAGAAATGTTGAAACACACTTGCTTTGTTTTTATTGATTTGATAAAGCAGAACATAAACGAAAAGTTGTCTTACAGTCAGCAGAGAGAGAGAGAGAGAGAGAGAGAGAGAGAGAGAGAGAGAGAGAGA
>NW_013952580.1:674594-677429 GCF_001266775.1 Austrofundulus limnaeus | reverse complement strand
ATTTATTTATTTATTTATTTATTTATTTATTTATTTATTTATTTCCGGCCAGGTTCGATTTTTAATAAGGACTAAATTCTGAGGTGACAGTTATATTCGATAAAATAGTAAATAATCGCACAAAAATCTGATCATTTCAACCCAAAAACAATAAACAGAATTAGGCCAAATTAATCCTTGACAAGTCCATTTAAATTTTAATTTAGAAGAAATACTTGAGACGTAAACCTTTCAGTTCAGCTGATATGAGCAACGGCTGTGTTCGATCAACCGAAAGCACATTTTCATTTTGTTGCCTAAAAGGCTGAGGAGTCTGAGGCTCTCATAAGCGATCTGCCAGGAGAAGAAAACACACACCAGGGTTAACAGGAAAATGTAGAGGCAGTTGGAGGACATCAGCTGTGGGACCTGCAGCACATTTCACCTGTGAAGCGTCACAATCAAAAGGAGAACTACATTTCCCCACGAGGTCATATTCAAAAACTGTGGTCCGGGATGGTTTGAATATTAAGAAGAGCAAGATAGTTCTCATGCCTGCTGTCTGCAAAGATTGTGTTTCCTCTTTCCTCCGCCGCTGCAACGCAACAGATCTGAGGCCTGTGGCTCTCTCTCTGCCTGCAGAGAGCTGCGAGACGCACGCAGCTCCAAAGCCAWGCAGGCATTTTGTGTTCATTAGCACCCGGATCAACAGACTATCAGGGGCTGTTTAGAGATCAAGACCGAGAGCAATTACTGGCAAGCAGCAGAATCCTCCACGTGTTTAAGTATTTTTACAAAGCAGCCTAATTAGGCTCCAGRTTTCCAATCGTTTTCTCTCTTTCTCTCCTTTTTTCTTCGCCCCCTAATCTCACTGGAGAAACTCAATCCATGTCCCGAGCACAAAAGTAGCGTTATGGCATTAAGGTAAAAAGAAAAAAATAAACACTGGGGGGTTAAAGAAAAAAAATAAAGTAAATAAATAAAACGTATATATTTTTTATTTTTATTGTTTGTTTATGCTTTTATTATTTACAAGCTAAAAATACAATATTATATTTATGGAAGTAAAATCCGTATAAAAATGTATTTTATTTTGTTTAAAGACATAACTTTTGTGTTTTGAATAAAATGTTTTATTTATTTATTTATTTATTTTTTGATAATGTGTGGCCTTGGACGAATACCTCCGACGTTCTCGTGGAATTGTAATGAAGTGTGAATAAATAAATAAATAAATAAATAAATAAATAAATAAATAAATAAATAAATAAATGCTCAAAGGCCTGCAAACACGTGTGCAGAATGTAAACAACATAAACGCTAAAACCAAATGCGCAAAAATGTTTTTAAGCTGCTATAAATAAGTTTATAAATTATGTCTCTAAATCTACACAATAATTTTTGTCAAACAAATAAATTAACAACCACTAAAATTATGCTGAAGGCCTTCGCAGATTCCTCTTTAATGTGTTGTTGATAATAACATAAACAAAGCAATGACTCGTGTTAAACGCTGAAAGAAATAAGAAGTTCATTCATCTCAGACCGGGGCGACATAAATAAAACACGATGGATGAATCAATGCAGCATCAATAAACAAAATGTCAGACAGTAAACATTCTTCACAACAACACCGCTCACGTTCGCCCAAACTGAATGCATGATTTTTTTTCTCTCCACGCGTGACGCGCGCAGCAGTCCCACTCTGAAGGCAGAAGGTATGGACGCTTTCAGGACACTATTGATTGGCGTTCCCTGGAGGAGGAACCGTGCAGCAGTCCGGTGGGCCTGGGGCYAAACGMGTTTGCGATATCTATCAGGATTGACTGGGACTCATAATAATAATAAAAAAAGAAAACAAATCTTCATTAAAATATTGCCCTCGTGCCAAATTCGCATCTCGGCGTCTTGTGTTTTGCAGGCGGGAGGACTGAGCGCGCTGTGCGCCGCTGTGAGCCGAGCAGCAGCAGCGGTGCCACAGCGCCCACTATTTCTGAAAGCGGGAATGTTATTTCACAAGACCTGGAACGGCTCTATAAAAAAAAAAAAAAGTTGCTATCCATTTCGACAACTTTCTTGCCAGCTTCTGGGGGAGGAAAAGAGGGGAAATCTGCGGGTCAAAGGAACCCCGCCGACAAGCCGACAAAACAGGCAACAAATATATAGAAGTCCGAGCGGAGATGTGGACCCGTGTTTATCTGACCTTTTTTTTTTTTTTTAATTTTGAAAGCACTGAGAAGAATTGAAAGCACCGGCGGCGTTTCTCATCACGCGTGAAACTTTTTGACACTGGAAACAGCGCGTGCAGGGGAGCGAGAGCAGCAGAACTGGAGCGACTTTTTTTTTTAAAGTTAAAAAATGTGTTTGTCCTTCGACAAAGAGTCGCTTTAACGCTATAAGAAAATGACATGGACACATGGTGAACATGTCCCGAGCCGGGAGTTTGGAGCAGGCGGCTGATCGCGGTAAGAAGTAGGAAGAGAGAGGAGGAAAAACACACACACACACACATACACACACACGCACACACACAAAACGAGACCTACTTTTGGCCAGTTTTCTCGCCCTCGCCTTGGATCTCATCTTGTCGGCTTGTAGATTCCTYTCGTCGTCCTCCGTGAGCCCAGAAGCAGCAACAACACTATCTTCATCTCACCAGCATTGTCAGTTTGGACACCTTCGCACATGCGCACAGGCCATTCAATCTGACACCCTCGCCCGGGCCAAAAAAACTTTCCAATGTATTCATCATCATTACTTTTTTCTCTCTTTTTTTTTTGTCCTATCGTCTCCCCTTTAGATCACTTATCTCTTCCCCTCCTCCTCCTCCTCTTCCTCCTCCTCCTCCTCCTCCTC
>NW_013952580.1:673087-674113 GCF_001266775.1 Austrofundulus limnaeus | reverse complement strand
GAGGTACGGTGCCGAGGTCAAGGTCGCATTCTAATTATGGAGAGAGAGAGAGAGAGAGAAAAAAAACAACACGAGTTGTATTTATTATATCTGATGTAATAATTAAACATTTTAAATTCTCCAGTTTTTTTATACATGTACCTGTTTACATAATTTTTGGTTAGATGAATTAAGAAAATTAAAAGTTCATTTTTTTACTTGTAAAAAAAAACGTGGAGCTGTTGACGCAGCTGACGTGACTTGTGCCAAAAAAGCGCTCGAGTTGCAGACGTTATTTTTAACTTCATTAATGCGCACGCAGACCAAAATAGGCCCACTGGCTCAATTGTTGTAACACTTTTACAGGGAATGATTGGGTCGTGTGTAAGTGTGTGTGTGTATGTGTGTGTGTGTGTGTGTTTGTGTGTGAACCTTGTTGCCCTCGGGACAAGCAGCAGCCAGCAGCTGTTTTGACGCAGAGCTTCCAACAGCACCAAAGAAAAGTCCAGACGTTTRTTTATTTATTTTTGTATTCATTCTTTCACCTTTTTTCAACATTTGTAATAATTGTATCTGCAGCACTTGTGTTTCGTTGGTGCGTGTGTGTATGTGTGTGCTCTTACCGTTGGCAACACCGAGCACATTTTAGGCGCAGAACACCTGAAGGACGCTGGACAACATGCAGCCTGCAGCTCTGTGCAGCTCCTACTTTTTGCGTTGCACCAGATTTTTGTTTGTTTGTTTGTTTGTTTGTTTGTTTGTTTGTTTGTTTGTTTGTTTGTTTGTTTACTGTAGGTAGGTACAAGGAGCTCACCTTTCCTCCCGTCCCGTGCATCCAGCGGCTAAACTGAGCCTGAAGAACCAAGAGGTATTGTTTCAATTATTTTCAGGATTTAGTCAACAAAGGAATGATCTGTTTAGACACCATAGTAATAATGTGTGTATTAACATCAATTATTATAATGGTCGCTGAATGTAATTATGGAACAAATGAATGCTAATCTATAATTTAGTCATGAATAATCATTCAGTCTTTCAGTTTTACTA
>NW_013952580.1:670276-672906 GCF_001266775.1 Austrofundulus limnaeus | reverse complement strand
CCCCCCCCCCACCTTCAGCCTCAGAGTCTCAGGAGAAGCTCACCGCAGCGAGCCGCGGCCTCCTCTCCTAATGAAGCACCCAGAAGCGGTCAGAGTGAAGCTGCCCTGGTAATTATTACACATTAATTGAGTTCAGGACCTTGTGCGTCTTTGGGAAATGGGAAATCTGACCGCTAATCCAAGACATTTCTTTGGGGCCTTTTTCCAGTGTTGTTAACATGCTGTCAGAAGCTACCGAGAGCAGGGAAGTGAGGAGGTTAGAGGCCAGAGAATGTAGAGACGCTCTGCGGGACGGCGGGAAGTTTCCAGCAAAACTCTGAAGAGCGCGCGTAAAACATGAGACCTTTCTGAACATGGCTGTCTTTGAACTCCATGCTTGATAAATATGATTGGAGAATGAATTTAATAAAATTGGGCCTAGAATTGATGCAAATTGAAAAGAAAGGTATAACTAATCATGTTGAATATTTCATCTTCTAAATCAAAYTCATATTTTAATYATTAAAGCAATGCATTTGATTGTTTTTTTTATATCATCAGCTTTTTGTTTTATCTGACATAAATCTGACGTTCTCTGCAGGAAAAATCGCAACCAAACTAAAACATTGAATATCAAGTTCATTTATTTTTTGCCTCCTTYATTTCTTAATTGTCTAAAGAAAACATCTGTTAATCACATGTGATCTTTTAACACGTCACATCAAAGACAAACCCGGAAGTTACCCAGTTTTCAGTCTGTTTATAAAAATACGATCAATTCATCAAGCGTGTTGCGTTCAAACCAAATGAACAGACGACACATTTTGCAAAATGTAAATAAAAAAATGTAAGAAAAAAGAAATCTGATTACAAAATGTCWTTATTATTATTTTTTCTTCCTCCTCCTTGACCCATCATCATTAATGCTGTTGTTTTTAATTAATAGCTCGTTAATGTCGCCATCCATTTCCCCGCAGATCAGAGGAGCGRGGAGCCGACAAGCCCCGCCAAACAAATGCACATTAAAATATGGCCGCGAGGCTCGAGTGAAAATTACCCTGATGCAGAAATGACCTTAATATGATGTAATCAATCACGCTGTCTGCTGGGACACTGGGAATCACAATGTTAATCTTTAGTTTGGAGTGTGTGTGTGTGTGTGTGGGGTGGGGGGTGGGGGCTGCTGTCATATTTCCCTCAGCCAGAAAAGCGCACATAGATGTATGCATGCAGCCTTACAGTCAAGTGTCTGTAAATACCTGCAAAATACAGACAATTTTTTTCAATTTAATAGTTTTAGCAAGTGTAAAAAACATGTTGTTGCTATTTAAATAGAATACTATAAACAAAGAGCAGTTTTTTTTACAGATTGCTGATGTGATTTATTTAGAATTTATCTAAACAAAGGACAAACAAAATGCATATAAATCATGTTTTTTGATCATATAAAACAAAACATTTTACTAAAATAAGTTTTAATATGTTTTACTAATTGTAAGGTTAAAAATACACAAACTGTGCAAAAATAATAAATAAAAAAGCTGTACAAAAAGCCATCAAGAACAKTCACTTCCTTCACTGGATCAAAGCTGGTGGCTGATGATGAGTCCAGTGCTCATACCAAACATGGCTGTGGATGTATTAGCACTATAAGAACATACACGCCACTTGGCAGGCCATGAGAGGCTCATGTGAGCAGCATCAAGTGCTGAGGCCAGTGCATGTTATCATTAACAACTGTGGACAGACAGAACAGGCCGAGCCCACAAGTGTCCATTTCACACCAGGCTGGCACGGCAGTGGGCTGGGACTCCAGAGAGCCGCCTGCCAGGCCTCAGCGGCGCTTTGCAGCACAGCGGCTTCTGGGATTTCTGCTTCTCGTCTTTGAAACAGACCAGTCTGAAGGTCTGACCCGAGGTTTGTGTTCTCACCTCTTGTAAAGATCCGATTAGGGTTACATTTCCCGTCCTATAGCAGCTTTAGTTACGCAGCAAGAAGCCGAGAAACTGTGCAGTTTCAAAGTGCAATGAAGCAATGGTATTTAATCAAAGGTAACAATTAGTGTGCAGTAATTATGGGAACAGGGCTGAGTGTATTTATAATGTCAGGGCAGAATGCAGAACTAATGCCTGACTAATTATTAAATTGGGAGTCTTTAGGTTTATTTAGAAAATTAACTATTTTTCACCAGTCACACAAAAATCACAATGCAGAATGTCAAAAAAATAAACATTGAAATAAATAATAAGGTTTCCATTTTGGTTTTAAAACAAAATAGAGAATTTTATGTCCTTAATAGCTAACCTAGCCATCACACATCCAGAAACAATTGCTGAAAAACGTTGTGCATGGGGAGTGACATCATGTGACCAGCCTGAATTTACAGACCAGTGTCATTTTACTTTATCTWAGGAGAGATGGTGGAACATTGGAGCTCAGCTTAGCAAATTCTGGGAGGCATTAAACACATTTTCTGATAAAAAAAAAATCCAAAACAGAAGCTGTTGACATTATTATGCTTTTCATGTTTTCACTGCCAATATGCAGGCCTGCATTGGGAGGATATTTGGCAAAGATGTCTTAAATTTACCAGATTCAAATCCTTGAACACCCTATTCTTCACACACACACACACACACACACACACACAC
>NW_013952580.1:664998-667266 GCF_001266775.1 Austrofundulus limnaeus | reverse complement strand
CACACACACACACACACACACACACACACACACACACACACACACACACACACGTTTTGCAGAGTGCTTTGCTGAGAAAAACATTTTCAAGTTAGCCCCTTTGCCCCACAGGGGATGGTTTCCCAGCATAAAAAAAACAAGAAAAGTAAGACCAAACGGCACACTTACACTATAAGGCTGACATCACAAAGGAAACAAACCGTAAAACACCAAACACTAAACAACCCAACAAAGACCAATAAARGTTTCAACAATTGCAGCGCAAACACTGCAAGCAGCAAGCAAATCTGGCAGTTCACAGACTCTCTTTCCATTTTCCTGGAGATTATTCCCTCGCTCCCTCTTTAGAATGCAGCCAGGCAGTGACCAGCTGMATTATTTAGTTGTTTATGTTTATATGTGTGCCCGCTGCAAGAAAGCAAATGCATGT
Source organism: Austrofundulus limnaeus (assembly GCF_001266775.1). Lineage (NCBI taxonomy): Eukaryota > Metazoa > Chordata > Actinopteri > Cyprinodontiformes > Rivulidae > Austrofundulus > Austrofundulus limnaeus. The sequence continues at coordinate 666,836 of NW_013952580.1, read as the reverse complement.
GTTGCTGGACTGACAGGATGATTAATTGGATCCCCAYTGAATGATGGGGGGGTGGATGGAAATTGTGGGTGGAGGTGGAGGCTGGTGGGATATCGGAAGCACATCAAAAAACAGGGGTTTGCTTCCACTTCCTCTGTAGGATCACCTCACTTCCATCCAAAAGCTGCTCCACACAGCACACAACCCTTGTTAAGAGTTAATGAAGAATTTCTTTATGACAAGCTCTCATTCAGAAACAAGGTATGAACAGAATAATTAGTCTTGAGTTCTGGAAAACAACAACAAGAGAAGAGGAATGACTGAGAAGGAGACMTGAATGCAGAGGAATTTGAGTGTGCATCAGAGCTGCACGCTGTTTGTTGAAGGGGCACAGCAAATGCTGAAATGGCAGATAGCTTTATGCACAACCTGGGTAAATATTGWCACTGGACATTTTTCAATTATGACATCTCCAAATACGAGTTGTAAGCATTCTTAACTGAGCATGCCTCAGAGGGTGAACATAAGGTGAAATGGGAGTGTAAAGTTGCTGAGAAAAAAAACACAGAAAGACAGATAAATTATCCTCAAGCTAATGTGAAGCTTCTTTTTTGGCACAAGCCTGAAATCCATGTTACTACAAATGTAATAATTATGCACTCAAATTAAATTTGAAAGTCATTTCAGCTGCACACACTTATCACAGAGAGGCTTAAAATGGTTCGGAGTGAAGTGTTGAAAGACTGCCCTCCTGTGTCAGGCACACAAACACAAAATGTTGCACACTGAAATCAAATTCTCAGCATTAGATTTGGAATTAAGTAAAAATGATTTTTTAATCTTTACAAAATAAGATGATTTTTTTTCCAACACAAAAAGCGGTCTCCTAATAGCATCTATACAGTATAGACAATCTATTATATAAGTGCTTGTGTGTTTCTTGTTTCTTCAAACCATGACAGAAAATAAACACTGAATTTTAACAGGCTGTCAATTTCCAGTCCAGGTCTTAAGAAAAAAAATTAAATGAGAACAATTCTAGGACACTCACACAAAGTTTTACATTTCAGATGTGAGAGTTCGGGCCTTCCTCCTTTCATTTAGTAAAGTCGGAACATATTGTACAAATCAAAGTGCAACCGTGAGACATTTTTAGGTGAATTTCCTCTAAACGATGTGTTTATTCAGTTAATCAGTCGGATGCTGGTGTGTCTGTGTTAGCCCACATTCTAATGCTGACTGCTCATCATCAAAAGCCCTCTTTTTGGGTCGAGTGGTGTGTTTTGCATTAACATCTAAGAGCTTATTTTACAGTGGAGCTCATCTGCTGACCAAATGTGTCACACAGTAAGATGAGAAATGTTTCAGCCTCTCCAGTTGAGCTAATAAAGCRTGACAGATGACTGGATTTGTGATCCGCCCTGTCTTCACTTGTCATTTTCATAAGCCCATATATGTCACACGTGACATTTGCCATGTGGTAAAACTAGACAACTTGCCACAATGTTTTCTTGATTTTTATYCCAACGCCCCCTCATTGTCATGTTACACAAATCCTGAAAACAGTATTTTTTTGTTGTGACCCGTGCAGAATAACATTTTGAAGTTGTCAGCAAGGCCACCGTGGGACACTTACAACTTGTCAACTGACAAAACAGTGATGTGTGAAAGACTGGGGTTACAGAAACCTGCAGGCCTGTGGGGCGTCAGGGTGGTTCCTCTCTGCTTGCTTTATACCTCAACAGAAAATGTACGTGTCAGCAAAGAAATCCTGAACATTTAAATCAACTTGTAAACTTTTCAGGTCTGTGTCAACTTTTGTGCACCTGAAGGTCAGTTTGTTATACATACATATATAT
>NW_013952580.1:655332-664738 GCF_001266775.1 Austrofundulus limnaeus | reverse complement strand
CATTTTTGCCTCAGTTGTTACAAAGGAGTGAGTTTAGTGTATTTAAAATGGATAAATGTAGTATAAAAATGTTACTATGCCCATTTTTAATTGACCTGATACAAATGTGTATCATACAAAAATAGTTGGGGGCTCAGGTCTCTGCTACTGTTTTGTGGGTCAAAGGCTGAAAAGTTTGGGAACCACTGCACTTTGGTTCCCAAAGTTGGGCTTGGGACCCAAGTATGCGTCATGAAGCACCTTGGATAATCTCCAGAAATCAATTTAAATGGTAATAAAATAAGTGCTGATGTAATATTTTCCCTATAGCTATTACAGAAACACAAAAAGTATAAGTATTTACATTTGCGTATAAGCTGTTTGGATTGTCAAAAAGCCTGTGTTTTTAGGGTTAGTAACAAAGTTTGTGTACTGAGACCAGTAATATTTGGGGTCACAAGTTTTTGCCATGGATATGTTGAGGGTCAGAAGATAAAAAGTTTGAGAATCACTGGTTTGAAGCATTATTTCATTCATTTGTATAGATATAACCAACTATGTAAAAAAAAATTTTGGAATCCTAGTTTTGTTTTGCTTCCAGTGAAAACCATATTTTCCACAAGTTTTTATGTAAAGAAAAAAAAGCCCATTAATACATTAGTTTTCATCACAGCATCTTAGAGAGAAAACGACATCATTTGCTGCCAACAAAAATGTTGGACGTCAAGAGAAGTTTTGAGTTTTCTCGTTTCTAAAATTTGCTGTGGAAAGAATTTTTTCAAAGCTGAAAAAAAAATCCCTTTAAATAATAATWAACCTGGGTTTTATCATTCATCTCTGAAATACATGTCACTCAGTCTCTAATTATGCAGACATGCTTTTTCCCTCTGAAGTGGAGGTTCAAGTAAGACTCTTTACTGTACTGAATTTAAAGCACTAAAAAAAACCTTTAGTATGTCAGACAAACTTGTGTTGGAATGTAGCGTTTGTATTCGACTTCTCTCGTGTTCTGAGAGATGGTTGGCGATGCAACAACATATATCATCATTTAGAGACCAAAACATCATGGCACTTGTGACCAGACAGACTGTTCTGTTTCCTCACATTCACAGTCAGTTGCTGTCTGCTCCCAGTGGCCCAGTCCTGCTCTGAGAAACTCAATACCTCCAGTCTGCAWACTGAGGGGAAAAAATGCTGTTAGACAAAAAAGAAAAAAAAATTCCTGTCTTTGTTTTATCGTTCTGACAATTAGATCACAACAGAAGAGATGGAAGAAGGAGGCGCATACCGTAAATGTAGCTGTGTGTGTATCGGTGGAGGGGGTGGAGATGAAGGGTTCTCTGCCTCTGAGTGAGCTTATCCAGAGGATCTGTTCTGCTTCAAGAGGAGAGTAAAGTCTGATAGGAGTAGAGTGTGCCACACACTTGCAATGAGACACAAACAACCCAGGACTTTGTCAACCTGACCTACCGCTGAGTGTTTAAGCACCCTAGTCCAGAGTCGAAGCTCCAATAAAAATACTCTTCTGGCTCCTCTGATTGGTCATGATGTTGGTCTCAGGTGTCTGCTGCAAGAAATGTGACAGTCTGTCACCTTGATTTCTTTTGGGAGTATGACTGTATATGTGTTCATSGTAAGGGATAGGCAAAAATACAAGTTATATGCTGTAAATCAAGCTTGTTTCAGGCATCTATACAACAAAGGTAACGTTAAGAATAAATAAAACTACACAAAGGCAAATACAAGAACAAAAAACTGTCAAACAAAAGTCAGTTTAATTGTTTATTTAAGGGGAACAACTATGTAAAATCCACATTTTTAGCTGTTAAATGCATTTTATTGTGTACTTGAAACATCTAGAATTGCATAAAATGTGAATGTGGTTTCCTCCGGTGCTATGTAGRTATCTTCTGTTTGGGTTATAGTTTTCAACTTGTTCAGTCTTTCTCTGTTTTTATGATATTCTCTGAGCTATTACATTACAGTAATTACATTGGATCTGGCAAATAAGGTATGGCTTTACCAATTACAATTTCCTCAACTTCATTCTCCTCTGGGTCAGACTCTGGCTCGAACATGTGAGGCTGGATGGACACGTCGTCTGTTGTTGACATCTTTTAATTATTTGTAAATAAAAGGTTTCTGTGCCACTAGATAGTCATATATCCTCTATCAAACCAGAATAGACCTCTTTGGAAGCTAGAGGGGGTAGGGTGTGAATCATCTCATTGGGATTTAAAGAGACAGCCTCAAAACGAGTTGATCTGAGACACACCTCAGAAATAGGGGCTTGTGGAGTTACAATAAGGAGGAATTCAGACCAAATCCTTGCAGTTCCACTTTATATAGACACCAACTGAACGATTTAAATGTGAAAAAGAAGGATTTAAAAGCATATGTCTCATTTAAAGATGATTTGGATTAGCTTTTTTCTCTTTTTTTATCAGTAAGTGAAACCGGTGGGAGTCAAATCGTTGATCGTTATATGGACCAAAACGATGGGAGAGGAAAAGACATCAGATGTAATTAAAAATAAGGTATAAGGTATGGCTTTACCATACCATATATGGTAATTAAAAATCGTACCACCTTGTTGAGTGCATCTCTCCGGCTAGCTTTAAATTCCCTCGCAGGATCTGAAGCCAAGGGATGGCAAATACACTGGCTTGACTCTATCTTATTCTGGAAAACAGATCTAAATATCTAAAATAAAACTAAAAGCAAAGTTTGATAATTGTTTTTGGATGACCTTGCCTACACAATTCTTTGATTGAGTTGGGCTTAGACAGAAGAATGATATACAGATCAGCAGGAACATAGCTTTAATCCAAGCGGTTCTTCACAGTCACAGATACAGGATATGAAAGAAGCAGCATCTGAGACAGATATGTCAGCTCTCTTTACCTTTCCCTCTTTCTTTCCTTTTTTTTGCTGAAGAACAGAGGACCACACACTGAGTTGAGGGCAGGTCATCGGTGTGTATTAAGGGAATGGTTGGCGCTAAGGGGGATTTGTCTAGTGGACCTTGGAGGCTCTTGAGTATCTGGTGGTGGCCTTTAAATATTGCTGAATAGGAAGGGAGCAACCGCAAGCCTTCACGGTTCAGTAAAGACTGCTTGGCTTTACAGTGCTCATGAACCATTTTCAGTCCCAAGAAATTTGTTTGTTTTTCAGACTAATCTTGAAATCAGTTTCATCAGTTTATTCTATGACTCCTTTGGGAGTGTAAACAGATAAAAAAAAGATAATGTGAAAGATGAACGTACAAATTTTAGGRCTGACTGAAAGCATTTTCAAGAGTTTATGCTGTGAAACTCTAGTTACAGATAATATTAGTGTGTAAAAAATTAAAAGCGAGAGTGAAAGCCATAAAAGGTGAAATGGAATAAAACTGGAAGAATAAAAAAAACAGATAAACAGTAGCTGCATCCTTTMTTTCAGTCGTGTGTGTTGGTGTTGTAGACATCCCCCCTGCCTCAGTCTAAGTTACCTGCTGACAGATGAGCTGGTGGCTGTCAGCGATGATGTGCAGCCACCGATGCACTCCTCCCCCCTTGTCGCCACTCATCCCATCATATCGCCACTCTTCTGTCCTTATCCTCCTCCTCYCCTTCACTTTAGCCTTCCTCTGTGCCCCGTGATGCGCTGCGGTAGGTCAGCCAGGTAGAGATGGGGAGGAAAAAAAAAGAGGTGCACCAAGTGAAAGGGGAGACTTTTATTATCACCATTGTTTCAAGCTCACTGACCACCCTTCCCCTCCACGCCTCCACACCAATGACTGCTCAAATGTCCTGACTTTTCAGCACACCTGATCTGTCCTCACCCCTCCTTCCCCATAGATGCGCCAGTCAGGATCAAATCTTGTGCCGCAAAATCCTTCCTTACATCCACACAACCCCTCCGCTCCTCATTTGCTCCTCTCCTTTTTCCTCTACCTTCTCCTTTCAATGGGCTCACACTGTGTTTGGGGCGATTGAGGAAAGGAGGGGTGTGTGTGTGTGTGTGTGTGTGTGTGTGTGTGGGTGGGTGGGTAGCAGGGAGAAAGGCAGAAAGAGAAGGAAGGCAAGCAGCAGGCCTCTGGTTCTAAGGGAGAGTGCACCTGGATGGGCAGGCTTCCTGGACATGCTGTGAGGGGCTTTTGTCCTACATGTCAGCAGACCCTCTCTTTTATTGGGGCCCATATATCATCATTCTGATTATGGCAGATGACTGGGACTTTGGAGGAGAAGTGGGGGGGGGGGGGCTGGTGGTGGCTAAGAAACATTTATGTGTATGTGAGAGAAAGATGCAGAAAGAAGGCGAGGTTTGGGGACAGAGGCTTAAAAACGTAAGAACCCCCAAATCCCCCATTGACTGAAATCCTAGCACTTAACCCCAGCTATGGTATTGTGTGCTGCCTTGGGGAATTTTTCAGGTTTTTTTTTTGTAGCAGCCAATCTTTTAATGGCCTTTCTCCCTCTCTCAATTCATTCCAGCCATTTCTTTTTGGCTTTTCTTTTGACTTATCAACTGTTTCCTCAACAAATATAAAAGAAGGTGTTCACCTGTCCTCTAGGACTGAACCTCACCTTTGACCAGATGCTGTTATTCACAGATTGGAACTGTGAGTCTTGTTTCAACTCTCTCACATCTTTTTCCAAGGTGACCACAGTGACATTTAGCCAGAGTTGATCCACTACAAATGTTACATAAACACCAGTGTAAAATCCATTTAATGAGATGGTCCTTGTTACAATAAGTACCTTGCAAAAATGAAGTTCAAAATTGTGCGAAACTTGACTCATCCCCATTTTTCTAATAAAATAAAATAAAATAAAATTCCCCATGTTGGACAAATCAGACATTTTAGATAATGATTTCTCAACAACTCATTTTTCTGTTTTTTTAGATTCACATCTGAACATAATGCTTGTTTAATAGATAATTCAGGCCAACTCAAGATTTCTCTAATTATTCAGCATGTATCCTGGTGTGGAAACCCCAATCACTTTAAAAATAAGAAAAAAAAGAATAAAATATAGGTGAAGATTATAATGGTTGATCATATGAGAAGATCTAGTTTGACACCATCCACCCTTATGCAGAAAAAATGCCTAATGTAATAATTTAATACATTTTAAAGCTTTCATATCAAGCTCCTCAGTKTACCATATTCACCTTTATTTAATACAGCTTGAGACCAAAGGTTTHTTTTTTTACAGATAGAAAATCTGATCTAAAGGAAAGAACAGGTTGATGATGATTTGAGTGATTCATAAAAAATGCATAAAGCTCACTGTGGAGGGCTGCATGCAAAAGGATCTTTTTTTTTCTAAACCTACTATATGCTGGATTCTGCACAGTGTCCATATGAGTTTGACTCTGTGCAACCTGTTTCCAGTTTAATTACATTTTGTTTGGCATTAATCAACTGCTTGTGAGTTCAGGCATCACAGCTCGGTCATAATCCACAAATAGAAAGAAAATAACAGAAAATATGACAAAATGATAGCATGTTTCATTAATCTTAAAATATTACAGCAGCTTTTGTTTCTAAATATGTTCCCCAATGCCAGGCAGCAGCACACTGAGACCTGCAGTGCAGAGTGCAGAAGAACCATTAAACCATTGCTCTGAACCACAAGTACTACACCAGATTAAAATAAATACCACTACTGCTACTGCTGCTACTACTACTACTACTACTACTACTACTACTACTATTAATTTAAGAAATCCTAGTAACCTGTTGATGTGGTTTGGGCATCTGGTGAGGATGTGCCCTGAACATTTCCCTGTGGAGGTGATCCAAATTATCCAAGACCCAGTACATRGAGGAGAGACTATGTCATGTCACCCGGTACATTGACCTTGGATGCCTTGGAATTCTCCTGGAAGAGCTTGAAGAAATGGCTGTGGAAAGACACATATGGGCCTTGCTGATCCAGCTCTTACCCCCACGACCCAACTACAGAACAAGTCACAGGTAATGAAATTAAATGGGGGACAACTGTTATGCTAAATTATTTATATTTAGTATTCGTTAACAAAGGCTTTCACTATAAATATACTAAAAGACAGATGAAATGTGCTTTTTTGCTTTGTCCATCTACCGTCTGTATGTTTTAGAGAAATCAAAGAGCACAGTTATTCTATATTTTCTTTTCCGAGAAAATGCATGAGGTGAGATATTTACAGAGTGTGAGAAAATGTCAGAGTGTTTCCTATTTGAATAAAAATAGCTGCGTAGAGGGCAGTGAGAAACTTAAAATCCTTTATTTCAGCTTCAGCAGTCATTCTAAAAACAGTGAGTCAGTGTCTGCTCGTTGCCTGGTGTGTCAGATGAGAAGCAGTTAACGTGTCAATAATTGGACAAGCAGGATGTTTGGGGGGGACTCTTTCCAAAAATAACTACCCACACTCTGTGTGTGTATGTGTGTAGTGGGGGCAAGATAAGTCCCCAGTGGATAAACAACCAAAGAAGAAGAAGAAGAAGAAGAAGAAGAAGAAGAAGAAGAAGAAGAAGAACAAGAACAAGAACAAGAACAAGAAGAAGACGAAGAAGAAGAAAACCAAGCAAAAGAAAAAGTGAGTTATATTGTTTGTGAGGCTGGCAGTGCTGAAGGAATTGGCAGGAGAAGGTGAGAGCTGCATATGACATCACAGGTAAGCATGGCCGCTTGACTTGTAAAGTGCCCCTCGGAATGTGCATCCACGGGCTGGGATCCAGAGCYGGGGTGTGGGCGAGGGGCTAGAGGGGATCATTAGTGAGGTTTTATTGGAGCAATGGGAAGGAACCACTGGTACATGGGTGCAGGCTCACAGGAAAACAGGAATCAGTCAGGCTGTGTTGTGCAGCTATTTGATTGCTCCCAGACACTAACTGCAATATGTGTGTAACCGTGTGTGTGTGTGTGTGTGTGTGTGTGTGTGTGTGTGTGTGTGTGCGCGTGTGAGCGAGAGAGAGGGGGAGAGAGAGAAAAGGAAAGAAACGAATAAATTCTGTGTTTGATTCAAAACTGATGCACATTGTGAAACCCAGCCTCCATGGGTATGTTGACACTTGTGTAGGATTGTTCTTTTATGCATGCGTGTGCGTGCTCCTGCAAGCAACGTTTGGAATAATGAAAACCAGATATGTTCTACTGTCATTAGGGCCCAAGTAGCAAGTGGGCTGTCCAATGAGGTTAGTCCTGAGTTCCTATAAAATACTCAAACCAAAAGCAAGAATTTCCTTCTCAGAGCCACACAGCCCCCATCTGTGCTCCTCCTTCCTTTGCCCCTTTCATCTCATGAGCATATAAAAAGACAGCAAGGATATCCAGTACCGGCTGCTGCAAATCCCTTTTGGTTTCCTCCAGATGGGTCGGCTGTCTCAGCAGCAGTCCATCCTAACTCATTGTTTCACTCCATATAAAATGAAATCAACCACAACTTCTAGGGGTGGCTGAAGACAAGCTACTCTTTCCAGTTACACTGAACCAGATCCTGTGCAGAAACCAGCTTCTTCTGTGGAGATTTGACTCTGTGATCCAGCTCATAGTGGCTCATGTGGTGTTCAGTACGTGCGGCAGGAGTTGCAGACAGTGGTTTGACACCATCTGTAAGATTTGCTCTGTGTCTGCGCCTCCTGCAAAGAYGAAAAAAATATAATAATGCACAGAGCAACCTTATACTTTCTATCACGCCATGGATGGGAAATGAGCTGTTCATTCTGACCACTGCAGCAAAGCCTGACCTCTCAGGGCTGGAAAGCCCACTGTGGTCTCATAAAAAAATACCAGCCATAAAACAGCTGAGGGGGTAATTCACTCTTGAGCTATTAGCCAGTGATACTGGATGAGATTTCAGTAGGTGTCAGGGTGTAAGATTGGATGAAACTAGGAGGCAGGCTTGTGTCTTAGAAACGAYAGATATGTTGAGCACTGCAAATATGCTGGATATAAACTTCATCATTACACAATAAGTCATTTCTATGGACCACTTGTGGCCTTTTAATTTWAAAATACTGGCATCTGTTCATCAAAAAGACCAGAAAAGTTCTCMAAATTAATCTTAGTAGCATTACCTCACACACTGTGAGTTTGCAAACAAATCACAAGCCACACACACTCTTAAGTAGCTAAATGCTATTATCAATTGGAGAAAGGCATTATTACCTATTAGCTGTTTTAATGGTGCAAGTGGGGGGGGGGCACTAAATAAATACAGAGGTTTACATCTTCCCATACTCGAGAAAAGCACATTGATTGTGGTCGCTAATGTTAAACCAATTAGTGAGGTTGGAGCTGAAATGCTAAGCAGAGCATTGACTCATTTCAGACTGAGCACAAGCTGATTGTAAGGTGGGAGCATTCTKGTTTAATTATGGCATAAACATTTCTTTTCATGATTTGTAGATGTATTTCAGCCGGCTAAACACAACCGAGTTCTACACTAYTTTACTTAAAAACTAATGATGTGTTTAGGAACGTTTCAAGGATTTCTACAATCAAATTAGTTTGCACCACAGAAATGAAAAACACTCTTAACTGAAACAAAACCTAATCAACATTATTTATAAAGCACAATTAAAATAACCAAAGTTGACCAAAGCACTGTGCAAATAAAATGAAAAAGTTTACATGGTGGTTTGCATTTTAGCTTTATGGATGAAGGATGTATTTCTAAAAGAATGTACCAAATCAACATAAACTACAAAAGGAAATGAAATTAGATGAAAATATTTAAGTTTTATTCACGCTTCTTTCTAAACGTATCATAACTATCCTTTTTGGTTTAAAAGGCATGCTTCAGCAAGTCTTTAGGTTTGGACCGCAAATTATTTGATATAATTTGGACTTTTTTTGTATTATGCCACAGATAAATGTAGTCATGAATTAGTGTTATGAAAATACAGAGGATTAGATTAGAAACAGTACCTTGAACAAGAAGTCTTTTGTGCCCCCTTTTTTAAAAATAAAATAAGGACATGCTAATATGGAAAATTGTTATGCTTTAATAAAAAAATGAAGTGATCTAAAACAGTCCTTTATGATTACTCATAAAGTATGTAATTTGAAAATATGTATATGAACTTAGCACAAAATGTAGGACATTTGTGTTTTTTATATATTTTTTATTTATTTATTATTTTTTTTGTAACAATGTTTCTTGGCAATAAATCGTATTCTTTTGGAAGGCCTGCTAAATCTAATTCTGTTTTATAGTGCCACATTTGCAAGGAACATGCATTTGTGGGATGAGCAGACCTGTTGTGCACATGAAAAAATTGACACTTGTTCTGAGTCCTTGGTACCACAGGTGCTGCCAATCAGGTGCTCGCTATAAGATTTATTGCTAAGAGGCACTGATAAAGAAATAATACAAATTTCCTTACTCTTTGTGCAGTATATACAGCACACACACACACACACACACACACACACACACACACACACACACACAC
>NW_013952580.1:648981-654809 GCF_001266775.1 Austrofundulus limnaeus | reverse complement strand
GGCAGCATTTGCAAAATAGGACGTCTAAATATGAGCACAACAAAAAGTGTCCAGCAGATGGCAGACAAKATGGGATTCTTTCTAAATTCCCAAGATGTATAAAGGTACCTCTGAAGTATTGCTGAAAGTTAGAAACATCCATTTCTGTCCGTGAAACTAAATTTGTTTCATCCATTTCAGTAAAACACCAGGAAGCCAATTCAAGCTAAGTCATAATTATGAGATGCCATCTCATAAAAATGCAATAGCGGCAGAAATGGGCTAAACCAACAAAACAAACAAATAAAAAAAATCTAGTTGAGATAAAAAAATGAGATTGCTAAATGTTTAAACTCCCCCAGTTTTCTCCAAACTGAAAGCTTTAGACGTCAACTTGTTTTTATTTTATTTTTGCTTTTTCAACAAAGAACACACACAACGACTTTAGGTGATTACCTAAATACCTCATTCGACCTTTGCTAAATTCACAAATTATCCTAACACAAATCAACCAGGAGGAATTCATGTCCCCCACTCAGTTTCTATACTCTGTTTCCTTCTTTCAGCCAACTGTAAACAGTGTGTTCTCATTCTGTCAGCACTGTTGTGTGTTTAGACATCTGCTTCAACCGCAACTCAACACTGATCGTCAGTATCATGTGGCCGCAGCCTGGAGTTACATCTGCACTTCCAAATAAGTGTTGTCTGTAGCCACATTTGGATTTCATTGTAAAGAGTGTTTAGTGGTTGGGGTGGTGAAAGACCCATCCTCTTGTGTTGTTATCAAATTTGTAAGAGGTGGTTGGAATCCCAGCCTACATATGTTGCACTGTTAAAGAATTATTTATGTGCTCTTTGAACGATGAAAAAAAAAAAGAGTACAAGCTGCTTTGACAAGAAATTCATCATTACAGGCTTAACGTTTGGATGATTCTGAGTTTGTTTATTCTAAAAGTTTTAAGACATAAAAAAACATTAAATGTAAAGACAGTTTTTGCTCTTTAAATGTTTGATTTAAGCATCTATATACTTCTGCAGCATCTGATAGTTAGATTTTTTGCCTCGTATAAGAACAGAAATATATGCGACCTAGTCCAGTGTACCATTAAAGTATATGGAGCATTACCGATGCTGCACACAGGCAAAGCCATAGTTTTATTGGAGAGTAAAAACTTGCTGCCGGAATAACAGCAACTTGTTTCCAAGGGTGGAAGATGTGAAACAGAAGGGAATATGTTTGGGTCACATCAAAAAGATTAACAGAAAGTCATGAAGCTATACGGTATACTTATTACAAAAACTCCATATTTATAAATCAGTCTTTGTAATAGCATATTTTTTTGATGGTGGTGAAAAAAACATATTGATATAGTCATWTAATTGATCATTTAGAACTACACCCTATTTAGTCTTACTTAATCATTAATAAATGGTTAATTAACTTTGAAATCATCGTTYATCAAGAATGACTCACTTAATAAGCTATAAAATAAACACTTTTAATAATGCTTTACCCAGAGAAGCTAACTGCTTGCAAAACATACTCGTTGTCTATTCATGCTTTATAACTAATGAATTAACTACTCTATATATTGTGTACATATGCATGTACATGTTCATTTAAATATAATTTCACACCATGTGTTAGACATGTATTAATGGATATATAATGTTTAGGTAATAATAGTTAATTAATTTGTTATCAAGCCTAAACAATGAGTATGCTTGTTTTGGAAGTAAAAAGCCTATACACTGTTAAAAGTCATGCCCTCAATTAGTTATCATAACGTTTTTCTATAAGTTACTTCCAATTAACATAATAAGTTATGAAATTTCAACTTAATTTCATGAGTTATTGGCATTTCAACTCAAGGAAGTGAGTCAGTTCAGTGGAATGTAAATTTAAATGNATAATTTCACACCATGTGTTAGACATGTATTAATGGATATATAATGTTTAGGTAATAATAGTTAATTAATTTGTTATCAAGCCTAAACAATGAGTTTGCTGGTTTTGGAAGTAAAAAGCCTTTTTGGGTAATGCATTATTAAATGTATTAAATTATAGCTTATTAAGTATGAATCATCCTTACATAATGATGTTTTCAAGGTTAACAATAAATTTGATAATGATAAAGTCTGGTTAAATWAGATGCATTATAAAGTGTTACCCACATATTATATGAAATATTCTTAGAAAAAAAATCTGGTAAAACTGATTTATTTTTCTCCTCTACCTTCTTTAACCCTTTTGTGTCCCTATTTCTAAGTATAATAAAATCATTGAAGGATGCTGTTTTCAGGCTAAAAAAAATAATGATTTTACAAAATATCAACACTGAGAGTTGATTTGCATCTTGTCATTACAAATATTTTTCTRAWGATTTTGTTTTTTCTCACCGAAGTAAACTTTGGGACCATGAGAAAAAACAAAATCATTACAAATATTTTTCTAATGATTTTGTTTTTTCTCATGGTCCCAAAGTTTACTTCGGTGAGAAAAAAAAGTGTCMTTAACAGAAATCAAGTAAAGTAATATTTGTGAAAACTGCAGAAAAAAAACTTATTTAAATTTGACTTGGGGAATCTGTATCAAGCTCTATAAACTGTCAGCCAGTTTTAATGTGCACATAAAGAGTAATCATTAATTTAATGGCAGCAGATATCCAGTAACCCGAGTCACTCAGAAAACAGCACCTTGTAAAAATCTTTTATATCTATACAATGCAGTGCTTGGAGCTTAATAGCAAGATTTAGGTTGATAATCTATATAGACCTAAATCAATGCCGGGGGTTTCTGCAGGGGATCACTTCCCTGAAGGGGAGGCCTGCTATTGAACACGACACCACAGGACGAGCGTGCCTAATCCACGTTTGAACTCTGAGGGAGCGTGGGCCTCTCCCTTCTGAACATGACCGCTTAGTCCCTCCAAAGCYGGATCCAACTTGGTCACTCGTATGATCATGAAGCAGCAGCCATGTGGTTGATGAAGACTGATTCACCAAAATGTCGAGCAGCTCTCTGAGAAAGGCCTGCTCTGCCCACGCTCCTGTATTTCCAGGTGTTTCGCTCATTAAAGTCGTCGGTCATTAGAAGCACCGTGGTGCTCTGCTTAACGACTGTGAGGCAAACCATCGAGCTCGTATCACACCTCCGCAGCTGTATAGAGCAGCAGTGAAGACCTGGGGGGGTGGCAGCCGGGGAGGCATACGCGAGGAGGGACAGGACCTAAACGCCCGCTTTGTTCTCCGGGGGCTCCGGTTACGCACCACTCCCCACCACTGCCCGGATGACATTCGATACAGCAACTGTAAATTTTACATTTAAGCGTGTGAAATCACAGATGCACATGTCACAGCAGTGTCATAAAGTGAATTTACTTAGCTTCACTTTCAGCACGCACCTTCACTCTGTGGGTCTCTGTAGGGGGTGGGTGATGGTAGGCAACGTTACAACAATTAATTCGGAAAATGGGTCCCCAAAAGGTGCACTATCGGTTTAATGTGCACACCTGGTGCCAATCACTTTAACAACAATAATGTGCCAACCTRTTTTTTTTTCCTTGACTGTTTTTGGTAATGCATGTTAAAGAACAATTGAAATTCAGGTTTAGCTTAGAACTCTTAAAGGTTTAATGGTCTGTGAACGTGAATAATTACAACGGGTGAAAACTAAGAGTGAAAATGACCTTTGGAAAAGGACACAAACACAGGCGTACATGCAAACAAACACAAGAGCAACTCAACACTAAATTATGCAGCAGGTTGTGGAATTTATGAGCTGAAAATGCAAAATGTTACAGTACTTTACATCATCTAAGCAGCATTTTAACTATTTGCGAACAAAAAGAAAACTTAAACATGTACAGTAATGTGTGAAAATAGTTTTGCACCACATGTTCTCACAGCTCAGCCCAAARAATCCATACAACTTTTACTCCTATAAAAGCAGATGAGACTATTAAACTTTTCTATAGCAGCCATCACTGTTCAAGTGTCACAATTATTTGGTTGTTTCAGAAATATTTGCGAATTTTRGTAAATTTCTTTTACAATAAARTGTCTTACTATTTACACTACTTTCWATTTGACAATGTGTGTACCTAACAGAACACTAAACAAAACACATACCTGGTGAAATCTGACCTTGTAGGAGTAAAAAAAAACCATATATATGTCTTAACCACTTCCCCGGCCCCTGCAGTTCATCTAGGAAGGACTGAATCAATTCTGCAGATCACTTAGTGTCACCTACCCTGTCATAATTACCCTGCTCAGGAGATTTAGTGGGAGCCTGCATTAAAACTGGTGGCTTGTAAAGCGAGATGGGAAGTTTAATTGATCTAAAAGAATTTAATGTGGCGTAGTGAATCGCAGCAGACAGCGTGGATTTATGTCTCCACCCTGGAGGACTGAACATAATATTGCCAGAGTTTTATGGCAGATGGCGGATTTTCATTTTAATTATGGCCACAAAAATGATTTACTTTGTGTTGAGGAAAAACCACAGTTTAATGACAATTCGGAGTGCTCATTTTATTTCCAGGTCTTGCGTAAAAAGTTGTAGAAGGTGTAAGATGTACTTTATGTCACAGCTCAGTAGTTTTTTTTTAAACGTCTTATTTAATAGTAATAGCGAAAAAAGATCTCGCTTTCCAAGGACCAATTCTGTGCTGATCCATTTAGTCATCACAGATGGAATATTAACGTCGGAACTATATTCATAATTTAACCAGGCAAATCCCAGTGATATCTTTAGTGAGSGAAGGCAGCTTAAACTTGCAGGTCTTTTGAACTATGTGAGAAAACAGTACCCAGAGAAAACCCATGAAAACTCCACCCTGGTCCAAACCAAGGACCTTCTTACAGTGAGGCAAAAGTGCTAACCACTAAGCCACCATGCTGCCTGTTAAATARGCTCTTGCTCTCTTGATTGGTAAAACTTGCCTGCAGGGACTTCTATAAAACCAAAGCAAAGTGTTTGGGCTTTTGAGTAAAAGACAAAGATTACCACACAGCCACAAGGGAATGGATTCAGCAAAATCCCCACAGGATGTTTAGTGGCCAAATCAAACAAGACTGCATATATTTACCAATACAATCTGCATGGGGATAGTGTTTGGTAGAGACCAGATAAAACACACTAAAGACACAGAAAGCAAAACAATCATGTAGAGCATGAAAACAAACAGACAGAACCACAAACCCAAGAGTAACTTTAACAAAACAAGCCAAAAATACATCAATCACAACTATTTCAGACATTTTAGATAACATAAYATGGTTCAATTTATGGTGTTTTGACACACACCATAATATTAGTAAAACACATATTCCAGTTACACAGCTTTATTTGTGGAAGGACTTCACACAGAAAATGAATCAAACAGCTTTCAAATGATATTTCTACTAAATTGTAGGTAAATTTTAGGAGGGAACAATTGTACTAAACATTGAYAATGACTACTGATTATTTCAGATCTGTGAATGCATGTCATCTGTATAACATCATGTGATTTCAATCATTGTATTTTAGGTAACCGTGTAAGTTAAAGGAGACATATGATTTTAGATCCTTCTTTTTCACCTTTAAACCATCCAGTGGAGTCTATATAAAGTGGAACTGCAATGATCTGGTCTGAATTTGTCCATATCGTAACTCCACAAGCCCCCTTTTAACCTTTCTAATATGTGCCTCAGATCAACTCATTTTGAGGCTGCCTTTTCAATTCCAAATAATGCACTTCACATCCTGTCCTCTATGGAGGTAAATTTGTCTTTTTATTATTCAATCAAACAAAAAGCATCTTCAGTCAAAAATATTTTTCAACCAAACAAAAAATAAATTC
>NW_013952580.1:634537-645805 GCF_001266775.1 Austrofundulus limnaeus | reverse complement strand
GAATTTATTTTTTGTTTGGTTGAAAAATATTTTTGACTGAAGATGCTTTTTGTTTGATTGAATAATAAAAACACAAATTTACCTCCATCGTCCCCCACCAGCTTTCAGAGCATTCCATTGTACTTGAGAGAGGGGTTTGCAAATGTATTGTGGCGCAGAAGTTCTTTTTTTTAGAAATTAATTAAAATATGTCAACAACAGAACATGTTACATGTTGGAGCCAGAGTCTGACCCAGAGCCAGAGGAGATGACAAAATTGTAGTTGGTAAGTCTAGACTTTATTTAGTAATTTTCTCACAAATACTGTGACACAATGGTTCAGAAAACTGAATGCAGTGAAAAATGTGACCCAAAAAGAATAAAAATATATCTACACGGCACAGGGAGTAACTAAATTCAAAACTGAAGCAGCTGAAAGGTGTTTGATTTAAGAATGAAATCAAGCATACCCTGAAGCTTGACCAATATTCTTGTTGACTTAGCTAGCAGAGCAAAATAAGACCACGTCTCAGCTAAGTGTATTTACTTTACTGCAGGGAGCACAGGATGAGAAAGACTGAATCAGGAAAACTGTCCAATGTGACACAAAATATCTGATTATTCTGTTGGTAAAAAAATWAAAAAATAATAAATAAATAAGACGTTGGAAGGGATTGTCAGACAGACATAAACTCATGGGAGGAAACGGAGTGYTTGGTAAACCTATAAGAAAGTCTGGCTCAGTCTACACTACACCTGACCATCCATCAGAGTGACTGAACAGCCTTTACAGTGTGACCTGATTGGTCATCATTTATTACTTTTACTGGTCCTAAGTGGAGGCAATCATAGGCTGGTGTTTGTGTAAGAAGAGACCTCCACCTGTGAGATCTTCCGTTAWCATAAACCTAACTCTGAGGAAGACATACCATCTGTTGGGGGTTCATTGGAGCTGAGAGTTTGACCTGAAAAAAACTTGGAGGTGGGTTACTGCCTAAACAAGTTGCAGTGTATCTTTAAAAATGGATCAGTCACTAATTCTGTGCTTCTCTTTAGTGTTAACAAATTTCCTAGAACCACGGCTTATGAACAGGTYATCTGGAGCATGATCAAAGGCAAAGATGAGCATCTAAATTAGCATATTTTAGCATTTAAACAACRGGAAACAGATGAACTTGCAAAGGCAGAAATCGGTCACATTTACCAGYGAGATTTCAGTTCTGTCTTATCTCCTTGATCACGGAAAAGATCTAAGAGAAAAGTTGAAGAGAAACAGAACAAACTGGATGATGATAGAACTGTTGCAGCCAGTAGAGCAGTATACCCTGAAGCTGCACTACAGGGGGTGTGAGCAGCTCGTTGTTTTGAAGTACCGCCAGTACTGGCTTCTGTTCAAGCCTGTCGTACGTCCTTTGGATGCTCCGTTGAACTTCACTCAACAAATCAATGTTCAACCAAGGTGATGGACAATGAGGGGCAGATTGGGAGAGCTAGTTATATGCTAGACTGATAGAACGWTAGATAAACACACCTAAAAAGACTCACAAGTTTGTAACTTTCTACTTCCGTAATGTTTTGGTTGGACAAAGTTCTTGTTTGGGTTGAAGTGATAAGGTTTCAGAACAAGAGGAGGGGAAAGACAAAAACAGAGAGAGTGAGAACCAGTGCCACAGTATCTGATTAAAATATGTTTGGCTCAGCACCGTCTGATCTCTCAGTCAAATCGGATCAAAAACCTGCAGGGATTCCTGGACAGTAATCACTCATTCTCACCTTTATATCCCAAGGAACATTAGGCATGGGTCATTTAAAAAATGTGATGGGTACTTTAGAGAAAAAAYAAAATAAAATAAAAAATAAAGAGAGTTCACCTGAGGCTTTTTTGTCATTGTTCTTTGTCTAACCTTAACCATACGCAGATACGGCTTCTAAGAAACATTTTATTTGTCCTTCATGTCACAACTTCAACTTTTAGTGTTTATCATRGAGTTACTACAGTAACTATATCTGGAAACCTCAGCTGTTGCATATGATGCCAACGCACCTCCATCTTTTAACGTTTAGAATAATTATTAAATYAAATCAACTTTGTTTAAAATCTCCACTTTAATGTCAAAGAGCGGTGAAGAATATGAAGACATTCCCCTATTGGCATCATATTGTGTCATTGTCTTCAGCTGTTGGGTCATTACAAGTTATCTTGGTTTTAATTCAATTGAAATTTACACCRTTATGATAAAACTGTAGGGCAGTTGTGAGGAAACATACAGATGAAAGGCATAAACAAGGGAATTTATAACTGCTAATAGTGTTGTTGCTAATGATTTTAGTATTGTTGTCATGCTTTCAATCAATCAATCAATCAATCAATCAATCAATCAATCAATCAATCAATCAATCAATCAATCAACCTTTATTTAACCAGGTGGAAAACCCATTGAGATTAGAATCTCTTTTACAAGGGTGACCTAGTCAAGAGGTCCACACGACACGTCACAGAGAGTATCAGAGTTAAGATATGCATTGCAGTTAAAGTAAACACAATTCAAAATACAAGTTGATATAAAAAAAGGTGAAGACATTCAGTCATTTAGACATACAAACCAAAGTAATTTACAAATTAATCAACAAAATAGTAAAAACTCAAAAACAAGAAGTCAAATGAGAGATCATCAGCKTACAGGTAGTGACTAGAAAACATTGGCACATATCAAACTTTTTTTTAAATACAATCAGTGAGGATCGACAAGAAGGATCTAAGAGAGATTAGTGTTGACAATTTTAGATCTGTCTGTACATTGTTCCAGGCAGAGGGGGCAGTAAMGCTGAATGCTTTTTTCCCTAGTTCAGTTCTGACAGAAGGAACTGACAGGAGGACTCGAGCAGGGTATATTTACTGTGTTGTGATGTTTGTGTTAAGGTGGTAAGATATGATGGGACTAGGTTCAGGAGGGTCTTATAGACGAAGGATATCCAGTGAGTGTATCTGCGAGCTGCGAGTGATGACCAGCCTGATTTGACGTAAAAAATGTTAAAAAAAAGTTACAGGGAAGTCTTTCCTCCTGACTTTGGCAATTAAAAATTTCAAAGCAAAAGTGAGGGAACCTGAACCATGACCCGACATTGCGCAACTGAGAAATAAATAGCATGCCCTTCCTCAACTCGCATCTAATTACAGGTATGGTTTACCAGCTACGGCCTATTAGTGTTTCCTTTGCAAACTATAAAAACTAATGACACCACTTCATAGTTGCCCTGCTTTTTCTTTCACCTCTCCCTTTTTTTTTCTTTCCATGTTCTTGGACAGTATAGATTATTTTTAGCCCTGAGTGGTGAGAGTTAAATACTCACTGCCAAATCCAGCGTCTATTTTCTCCATTGGTCAGCACTTAACATCCTTTGGTTTTTCTTTGAGTTGTAAAACACAGCGAATGCAGCTGCTTTGACGCAGACTTTGTTGTCGAGCAATCATAAATAAAACCCTTGGATTTGTGCAGTGGTTGTGTCTATTAAATCAAAGACAAGAATGAATTTGGTTTGATGGAGAAATTGTGATTTTAATACTGATGACAATTTATGTTCAGGCACATCACCATGACCAGCAGCATAAACACTCATAACTGTTCAGTGGGCAGGACTTTTAGTAGACTTGCTCCCCCTAGTGTCAGCAACTTTAACTGCAGGCAGATATACTTAAAATGTTGCAGTGCTGTTTTTGAACATTTTGCAAAAAATTTCAAACTCATTTTCAGACTTAACAAATGTGCACATTTTAGATAAAACGTTACACGACTTTGTCATTTCATAAAGCATTCTGCCTCATAATTTTTAACCCCAGGAGATTAGGCTTTGGCTGTCCTGTACCAAAACAATTTAGATGTTTTGACCAAAGATAAAGCCAAGGACACCATGTGAGTGATCAGAGAACACAGGTCTGTATTTAGTTTCATTGCCATGGGCCATGTTTAAGATAGTTATGAGTGTTCACACACTAAAACAAGCTTGAATGAGTTTAGTACTRTCCTCAGGGCAGCCAGAGATCTCTGACCTTCCAGAGCTCAGTTCACTAACACCACAGCCGAATACTCTGTGGCCATGCTTGTTAATGTTTAGTGTTTCTTGGTAGGAAGGGAAATCAAACAAAAGATTGAAAAGATCCCTTCATAATCTAAGAGTTATTCATTTCTCTAAAGTTTTTTTATTGATGTCAGGWAAAAAAATACAAATGCATGCTTTTGTTATTAAAAGTATGGATATACAATTCTGGAGTAACACTCACAGATGTGCAAGCCTATTTTAAAATTTAAAATATTTTACAGCAATAGTTCAAATTTCTTTAGTGTTTTTTAAGTTACTGAGCAACATCCAATTAGAGAAACACTCAAAGCAAAGCAAAACACAAATATATAAAACCTTCCGGTCCAAGACTAAAGTGAACTGCTGTCCTACTTGCATATCCAAAACTTACAAATCTTAATCTATGAATACAAAGTCTGATTTACAAGTACAAAATTTATACGACAAATATTTGTGCCCATGTTTTAGGGCAAAAGGTGAGACAGAAGCAGCTAGCTGCAGCTTTTCTCTCAGTCTGCAGTATTTCCACAAGGCATATTGTTCTATTCCGAAAATAATAACTGTCTAATGTTGAGCTGACAAATATAAATAAAGGTTTATTTCATTTCTAGGTTAGTCTTTTCATTGATCTTGTTAGAATTAACTTTTTTTTTTCAAACTGAGTTTGTTTAAAAAGCTATCCACAATGTTCATAACCTTTCCACGAAACCTTACTTCAAACAACTTGAAATATAACTTTAAGAATAGTGACACGTCATCACTAAAAACACAAGTAAGCAAAACTGTCACAGCGCCTTTGTCTGGAAAACCATGCTCCTGCTGTCCTGCATCCATTATCAAGCATCCACCACCATCCATTAAAACATCTTGTTTGCTTGTTTGTTTACTTGTCGCCACGTTCTGCCCATTCAATGCTTCAGTATTCACAAAGATGTAAAACATGCACATCTAATGTATTATTTAGTCACATTCCTCGATGATAAAACCTGTTTTGGATTCTTTCTGGTGTGGTTCTGACATTGTATTTCCATTATTTTCTCTTTAAACATTAACCGTGACTTGGATGGTGATGCATTTGATGTTCTTATTCTGCTTAAAGATTCAAATGGTCTCGATGGTCAGAATAGGCTGGCCATCACGCTTAAACAGAGCTGACAGAGGACGCGGGGGAAGGATTTTTTTTTACACAATCAGCTGAAATTTCACTTTTTTTTACATTTCCCTCCCTCTCACTCTGTCTAAGGTTCACCAGACACCGAGTAAAGATATCGTCCACATACTGGGTGAGAGAATAACAGTGTATCAGACCCAAGTGCATTTTGTATTGTATGCTCATCAATCCTATACTAAAACTTAAAAAAAAAAACAGTTCTACTAACAATGATTGCATATAATCTAATAGAACAGCATGGATAAATTAAGTCATAGGAACACAATTCAGACAATAGTTTTGACATTTCCATTTAAATTGTTACTAAATTCTGCAAGAGAATATTTATTTTCTTAAATGTATTATTTATAAAGGTTTATGGCATGTATACTGTATATACAGTATCTACCCTCATTGTAAAATAATGTTACTTTTTAAATCAGTAGGCCAAGACAGGCCTTCGAAGTGTCAAGACCACCTGGCAGGTAGAAGAAAGGAGCCTTGTTATCCCAAAAGTTCCCATTCTGTCTCAGTGATTAGAGAAGCCATGGGTCCACACCAGAGGCGCTGGATGCCCCACTTGCTGCTAGTTGGCTGATTGGCAAGCTGCTCAAAGCTACTCTCTCACATGGTGTCTTGACTGAATCTGAATCTGAGCCTGATTAGATCAAATTGCAGAGAGAAACCTGTGTACCCCTGTGTGCCCACCTTTAACTCGCCTTGGTGCCAGCAGTGAAATTGGACATTTGGAGGCAGCGAAGGACTGTATTTGATTATACGCTGGGCTCTGTACTATCAAGACGACCTGAGACTTCCTGCGCTCAACACCAATTTAAGCTGTGTTGGCAGCGGACAACAGCACTACAATACCAATGAGAAAATAATAAAAAAAGAACAAACAAGCACATCATTTTTTTTGCCCTCAAACTTTCCTTTGTGAAAATCCGTGTAGAGACATTCAGGCGTCATCTGAAAGCAAAGACATTCCACTTGACACAAAATTATAATCTAGCAACATAAGATTTCTTTTATTTCTTCTCGTTTGTCTGTCAGGATGGAAGGTGGCTTTGACCCATCCAAAAATAAACCAAACTAATTTTATAGACTGAAAATGTTAATGACTATTGGAGGAAATGATAAAGACAGATGGACCGGGGACGGGGCCAGAGGTGGACAAGCAAATTTGTCCTCTATAATTGTTTTATAATAAGCGCAGCTCATTATTAAGAAAGGAGACAGGAGAGGAATGAATGACACAAATAGACGCAGCGACTGACAGCTTCGCCAAGATAAAGAGCCGTCTCCTTGAAACAGAGACAGAAAGCAGAAGACTGCGCGTGCACGTATGCGTGTGGAAACACAACTTTTTTCTCTCCTTTTTAATGGGTGATTGTTATTTCTAATAGAGTAAAACAGCATTAATTCTGTTTCGACAGTAAAAAAATATGTTTTTCGTCACTTTTTTTGTAAATTTACCTAAAAAACAAAAGTCAAATGTTAAATTTACTGGAAAATTATACAATGTCCACTCCTGTGTCACGTCATGCAACTGTATATACCATCTCTTTTGGCATTAACAGAGAAGCTTTATGATGCAATTATCAATAGCTGGCCATCTGTGACTAATTAGAGCAGTGAGATGAGAACATACACCTTATGCAAGCGTGATCATAACAGTGCATGTAACACTGCGTGAAACAGAAGAGGGGGGACAGGAGGTTGGGAAATGGATGATGTTCATTAGTTTTTGATGGATCTAATGACTGAGTGGATTTATGTAAAGCGGAGCTGGATAATGGAAAAGAGGCAGGAGGAAGGGGAAAATCATTTGGAAGAAACTGGGAGGGGAGAACATCAACTGCATGATGAGGTGTGGGGGGGGTAACAGCAACAAGCTGAGAGGCATCATGACTGAAGATATTAATCAATAACTTCAACATTATGTTGTGAAGACCATGGAATGGCAAAGGAGGAATAATTTCCCTCATAAGCACACAGGGGAAAAGACTGTTTGGGGGGGGGGACTGACAGGGTCACATAAACAAGTGGCAGCATCTCTCCCTGAAGGAGCAGCCTTGATGATGAGGAGAGGAGGCACTTCTGGAGTTTGGAGGGGTGAATGGAGGGAAGCACTCCGGCAGCATCTCTCTCTGTAGGTAAAAATAAAAGTCAACACAGGCTGGCGGATACGAGTGCTGGCATGATAGCCTTCATCCGTTATGGGTAAATTGAACTGTCAGCCGCTCGCTGTCATTTCCATGGTTGGATGAGGGGCAGAGGCAGAGAGAATTATGGGGGTATTCACTGGGTGATCACAGTATGCAGCGAGACTGTTCCGGCAAATTAACTCTTGACAGAGAAGGGGAACAACGTTGGGCTGTCACAGAGACAGAAGGATGGGAGGATAAACAGGCAGAGGGAAGCAGAGAAAACTGCTCGAGTGTGCTTTGAGAAGACATTGGCTTTGCTTTCTGCTGCCTGGTTATTACAGTTAAAACACATTCTGTCGGTGGATAGCTTTGGATCAAGTTGGTAACTTTTATACTACTTAAATATCCCTTCACACCATCATATGAATACCAAAGCCAGAGAATATTTCAGATTAAAAGTATAAAATGATGCAGTTAAGACTAATCAGTTGTGCTCAACGTGTAAACAGAAAACAAAAGAAGCACAATGTAAGTTTCAGTTATGATCTCAAATAAAGTTCAGGTAAAAGTCTAGTTTTCAGTATTCTACTTTCATCAAATACTGATTTTATGTTGTTTTATTAATCCCAAGAATGTGGTCAAATGGTCTTCAAATGGGTGGAAAATGCAGAGTTTTTGAGTAGAGCTTTTATGAAGTATGCCCCTGGACCACCTAGAACTGATTCACTCCACAGCTGCTTGTTAACATGAATAAGTGTTCCTCATATCTGTAGACTTCTGATATTGTGTTACAAATGAATTGTATTGTTAACTATTTTTAAGTGGGCAGCATCAACGAGAAAACTAATTTAGTATGTGAAATTGGCAAAGATTAAAAAAGTGTATAAGGGGCACCACCTCATATTTACGACACCAAATTGACTAGGGCAGGTCCTGGTACTCATTGATACTCTTAAAAAAATTATTTATGGTGTGCGAGCATATTTTACTTCTGCTCCTACAGATAGTCTTTGTGCATAGTTAGAACTTTGTGGACTCRATAAACACACTTCACACTTCTTGCTCCATTCCATCTCTATCCTCTCACTTAAATATTTATGAAGATTCTTATTATTGCGTTAACTATTTATTGATTTATAATCTGAAATATTTATAACAAGTACCATGAACTGCAGGGGACAGTGATGTTCATCTATAAACATCTAGTTGTTGGGTTTTAATGTTAAATTAGTGTTTATTTGCTTATCGGCATTCAAACTTTAAAAAGAAGAAAAAAGACACAAAAGATATAAGACACAAACATCCAGTGAAGCTGAAAAAAGGAAGTGCAATCTGGCTCAATATTGCTCCTGGTTAGATATTAGTGAGCTATGCTCCATCTCCCCCCAGAGCAGGTCATGCACTGGCAGTTCACACGGAGCCCGGACAATGAAAATGTATTGCTTTGCTCCATCTTTTATTGATTTACATCTTAAGGCTCTTTGCATGTGAAGCACTTTTCCTATCAGGCTTCGACCATGCTGTCACAGGGCCAAAACCTGGGCTGATTTCTGCCTTGTGACCAATCAAGCAGCAATTTTTAGCTAAATTTCACAGGAAATAAACAATAAAAATGAAAGTATCAGATGTATTTGTTACACTGGATATCAAAACCTCAAAATATGTGATTTTAACACTTGAATTATAAAATCTTCTGACAAAACTCATGATGGAACAAAGCTAGCACAATAGCTTCCAATTTCATGTCTGTTCGATAACGTCACATTGCAAAAAAAAAAATCACAACAAATGAAGTTTGTTCAAGTTTTGAAAGCCTCTCAACACAGATTACCGGCAAATTTAATATAACTGAGAAGCAAAATTAAAAGACAAGGACAAAAGATAAGGAATAAAAGAAGAGACCTTTTGTGTTTAGCAGGAGGAAGAAGGTTTGTGATTAGAGCGGTGGGTCGGGCAAAGAAGGCTAATGCAAAAAGAAAAAGAAAGAAAGAAAGGTGTTGGGAGTGAAAAGCAAATTGTGCTTTCATGCAGCGCCCCATGAGTGACAAAGAAACCATTAACGAAGCAGAGTTAGGCCAAGGGATTAGGTCCACACATGCGTGGCTATTATTCAAGCTAATTAAAACTCTTCTTCAGGAGGCCAGGGCCATGTCTGCAACAAAGCCTGTGGAGAAAGAAGCAGGAAGTGGCTCGAGCGGTTTCGCTTAGTTGGCAAATGCTGATCCAAAACGAACAATGATGGCAAAATTTAAAGAACCATGTCTGGACTGAGACTGAAGGGTAATAAATGACAAGCAGTTTTTAAAGAGCTGATCTTAAAGAATCTTTCATTCAGTCAATTATCTCACCTTATTCTGCAGAAGCTGTCAGGAAAAGTAAGTTAAGAGGGCACAAATAAAAAAAATCATTTGTTGCTTTTACGTTGTTGCCTTTGTGGTGGACCCTTTTTGAAGATGGCTTCAACCACTCTTAGGTTTATTTATCAGAAATGTTTGGTGTCCTGAGTACAGAAGCTAAAAGCTCTGGACAGAGTTCTACAGCAGTCATCCTGACTCTTTGAATGTTTTTTTTCAGATCCCTCTGATATGAGATGATTCAAATGAAAAAGACATTTCCATTTTAAAGATGGTTTCGTTTTTTCAAACAAATAATTTTTCATCATTATTATAAAAACTTTGCATATGGGTCCAGTTCCTTTCAAAATTAGCTCTGCCAAATTTAAATACCTTGGTATTTGGATTACTCACAGTCACAAAGATCTTTATGCAGCAAACTTTCTGCCTCTCCTGGTGAACCTTAAGAAGGCATCGCTACATGGGCATCCCTGCCTCTATCCCTGGGGGGTAGAATCAGCGTAATTAAAATGACAATATTGCCCAAATTACTTTATCTATTTCAGAGCATGCCAGTGTTCCTCACCAGGACTTTCTTTACAAATTTAAATAGTGAATTGTCGTCCTTTATTTGGAATAAAAAAACATCCACGGATAGCCAGTAAGATGTTACAGTTACCCCATGGTCTTGGTGGCTTGTCACTTTCCAACTTTTTATATTACTACTGGGCGGCCAACATTAGAGCCTTACTGTACTGGTTGAGAGATGACAACCCTGTTCCTACTGGGTAAATCTAGAGAGGAAATCAGTTACGGCGAGCTCTCTCTCTGCTTTACTTTGCTCCCGGTTACCGTTTAATCAACCCATCTCAACTTATACTTCTAATCCGGTTGAAACTCACACAATAAAAATCTGGAATCAGTGCAGGAGGTCGCTTAAAAGTACAGAATTATTATTGTCTGCTCCAGTATCAAATAACCATATGTTTGCTCCTTCACTAATGGACTCTGTTTTCAATACTTGGAGTTTAAAGGGAATAACTTCTTTAAATGATATTTATATAGACAATAAGTTTGCCTCATTTGAACAGTTAGCACAGAAATTTGACATCCATAAGTCACAGTTCTTCAGGTATTTACAACTGAGACATTTTGTAATGTCAAACTCTGGATGTTTTCCTCCACGCCCCCCAACTTCTCTTATAGATGAGATTCTGATGTGTAAGTCTAACAAAACGCTCTATGAGCAGAGTTTATTCTCTGCTCAGCTCATTTTCTGACTCCAATTTAGATTCTTTGAAGGGCAAGTGGGAGATGGACTTGGAGGAATCCATATCAGACACAGTTTGGCAAAAAATTATTCAAAATATATATTCTTCCTCAATATGTGTGAAACATGTTATAATCAATTCAAGGTAGTACATCGTCTACACTGGTCTAAGGACAGACTGAGCAAATTCAAAAGGGACTTGGATCCGTCGTGTGATCGCTGCAGACAATCTCCTGCCACACGTCTGCACACATTCTGGTTCTGTCCAAAGCTACATGGATACTGGCAAGGCATCTTTGACACCTTTTC
>NW_013952580.1:626251-633238 GCF_001266775.1 Austrofundulus limnaeus | reverse complement strand
GGTTTTACAGTGTAGCAGCAGTAAAATTGTTCCAAACTGAACAGTGCTGACTTAGCATGTAAGCAGAAACATCTTCAAAAGAAGSCAAACAAAAAGGGCAACTAAGTCACTTAAAGTCTCCACAAATGTTCTACTTACTGTATACACAAACATAATCTCAACATATGAGCAAACCATCAGACAATAAAAGACTAAATGTCTGCAGCAACTGTGTAAGACCGCTGAGCTCAGTGCAGACTGACCCCACCCCACAGAGGTCAGCCATGTGTGGCTGCTGCTTGTCTGGGTCAACTCATTTCTCTCCATCTGTAGAGCAGATTTCAGCCACAGTTGTATTTAAAAAAATAAATAAAAGAATAAAAAAAATCTGTAGCCAAACTGACCACGTTATCCATTTCTAGTGTTCTTACTACATTTCAAACTGTCCAAAATATTTTATATTACATTTAAAATAGTGTCATTAGCACATTTGTTAGCCTCTAAATTAGGCTTGAAAGGGGACATATCATGCAAAATCCACTGTTTTAGCCAGTAAATGCATACTGTTGAGTACTTGGAGTCTCTAGGAGTGCAGAAAGGTTTAGTTTCTCCCGGTGCTGCATAAACATCTTTATATTCAGTTTGAGTCATATTTTTTAACTCAGTTTTCTCTATTTTCTATGAGGTTTACTATTACATCACAGTTTTTGCAAAGTAATGCAAAATAAGGTATGGAATCACCCCGGGGTTCCCAAACGTTTTCTAAACAGCATTAGCTTCTGGCCAGGGAAGCCCCTTGTAAATCCACAAAAAATGCTATAAAATATGTAAAGAAACATCAACTTTCAGAATATTTTCCTCACTTTTATTCACTATCCAATTATTAATATGTTTGTATAGAATAATGTTTTTATTTTTATTGTTTCAATTCAATTCATTTGACTAAAGAGTTATTGTAAATGGTGATGGCTGTGGGCAGGGAATATCTGTAGAGGTCTGTACTGCAACAAATTTCAAGAAGCCTCTGACTGAAGACGTTCTTAACACAATTATTTTCCAACTGAAAAAAAACTTTTCAACAAAATATTGACAAAAAGAAAAGAACAAAACAAATCTAACCTCTCATAGCTCTCATAGATACTGGCATTTATGGTAACGAGAGAGCTGACTACCTTGCAAGAGCTGGCAGTCAGGCCCACTTTGAAGGACCAGAGCCTGCTATGGGCATTTCAACAACAATCTGCAGGACTGCCCTACAGGCATAGATCAGACGTCAACACTCAATCCGATGGAGGGAGCTGACAGATTGTAGACAGGCATGGGAACTGATAAACAGCACAAATCATGGATTTGGAAAATCCCTTCTTGCCTTGACAAGGAACACTTTAAGTACACTGGTTGGAGTCCTAGCTGGGCACAACCTGCTCATCCGCCATAAAATGGTGATGGGACTCCAAGACAATGGTCTGTGTGATGCCTGCAGCATTGAATTAGAGACCTCTTTGCACTACTTAGGCCAATGCTTGGCTCTGAGTAGTCTAAGGGAAAGAATTCTTGGAGACCCCTTTGTGGATCCCGAGAAGCTTAGAATACTGAGGGTTTCTAACCTGGTGTCCTTCATCCGAGGGACAAAAAGGTTTGATTAAAGCYCAGTATCTTTTGGGGAGAGCAATGGGCCCACTTATGAGGCCCCCGCTCACCTGGGTTGTACCCATCCCCAATTACCATTACCATTACCATTACCAACCTCTCATAGCACTCTCACAAAACAATTCAATATATAAAGTACATTATTTATTTATTTATTTATTTATTTATTTATTTATTTATTCACCATTCTTCAACCAGGCAAGTCCCATTGAGATCTCAGATCTCTTTTTCAAGGGAGGCCTGGACCTGAAGGCAACCTATTGTACATGTTTTAGGGGTGGGGGAAACCGGAGTACCCGGAGAAAACCCACACAAGCACGAGGAGAACATGCAAACTCCGCACAGAAAGACCCCAGGTCCGAACCAGGGATCGAACCCAGGACCATCTTGCTGTGGGGAGTCTGTGCTAACCACTGAGCTGTCATGCCGCCCATTTGTAATAATGATTAACAGGTTTGATTTTGTGATAGTGATATAAACCATTTATTATATTAATTTATTATTATTATTATTTATGTTTTATTTTCCCTCCATCATCCTGAGTACCTTGCACCTCCTTGCAGCCCCCACTGTGAAAAACACTGAACTTACCAACAACAATTTTGTCACCTTCATTCTCCTCTGGCTCTGGGTCAGACTCTGGCTCCAACACGTAAGGCTGGATGGACAACTCAAGTGTCTTGTTGACATATTTTCATTTATTTGTAAAAAAATAAAATAAAATAAAATAAAATAAAATAAAATTTAACCTTCTATCAAACTAGAATGCACTGCTCTGGAAGCTGGAGGGGGCAGTGTGTGCCTCATTTTGTTTTAAAGAAACAGCCTCAAAATGAGTTGATCTGAGACACAACTTAGAAAAGGGGCTTGTGGAGCTACAATAAGGACGATTCAGACCAAAGCTTTGCAGTTCCACTTTATATAGAACCCATCTGAATGATTAATTGTGAAACATAAGGATTTAAAAGCATGACGTGTCCACTTTACAACTGTTAAGAAATTAAGATGGTAAAAAAATGCTTTAAAACTGAAGCAACCAAGTGCTAAATTAACTAAATGTAATGAATGACAGTAATTAAAAGGAAAGATGAATCATAACAGTCACACTTCAAATACCACAGACCCTAAATTAACAAGTTAGACACTCCAACACTGGAACACACCCAACTGGCACTCAAGGGAGGCCGACACCCATTTCTGCCTGTCAGACATCCTGCTACTCAGCAACACAACTGGTACAACAGTGGGGACCAGTAGACATTCCGTCCCAAGAGGCTGTAAAGAGCTGCCAGGTATCTTTGCTGAGGGGATTTCACCCTAACAGCCCCTTGGAGACCACGGAGTGCCTGTTGGCCTCTAAGCAGACAAGCAGGAGCTTTACCAATTCAGACAGCCACCAGGACACAGAGAGGGATGTGTGTGTGTGTGTGTGTGTGTGTAGCAAGACACATCACTTTACTGGTTTTACACCCACACACATGCCACAGCAGATCTGTCAGCTGGGATTGCACCTGACACTTGACATGTCGCCAACCAGGCAGACAGAGAGACAGAGTGAGCAGCGGAGAAAGAGTGACACGGAAAGAGGACAAGAGATGGTGTGGATGCTGGAGCACAGTGAATGACAGACAACAGGCTGATAGGGAGCGGCAGGTGTAATGGGGTGTGAAGTGGAAGACCTCAAGAGACAGTGAGAGAGACCATCTGCCTGTCGGCACTGAGAAGCCGCTCTTCTCTTTCTCTGAAGCTTTGGCAGTGCGTAATGCGCACTCTCTGAGGTGCACACACACAATTCACACCAAGACAAATGTCAACAGAAGTACCATTTATCCTCTTAACTGGGGGATGCAGAGTAATAGCAATGATTAAAAAGCAATTAGGGAGAAAATAAAACAATTTAGATCTAATTTGATTTGAACTAATTTAGTCATAAAAAGATTCAATCCTTTTTGTAACAAAAATGTGAGATATTTGAATGTACATAGGAATTTCTTTAGAATTACTTTACAAAGTGGATGATTGTGTCGTGTGTCTCTTTGAGATGGACTTTAAACCTGTTCAGTCTCTGCTTTACTTACAATGACTGCTGGAGACAGGCACCAGCTTCCCATTAATCAGAAAGGAGACTGAAAATGAATGGATGGAAGTAAAGCCATCTGACTGAATACGAGTGCTTATTAAACCGAACGGACTCGTGCAAATCCCAAGCAAATTAAAAATAAATAAACTTAATAAAAATAGAGTGCATGGATCATTTCAAATTTCTGGAAACCTCAATAACTTTAGGCAACTTAAAAAATACAGCAAAGTTCTTTCAAGCATGTCATAAAAGTGAAAATGTCAGGCAGAGGATGAATACTTCAAGTTACTGATGTTAAAGGTGATTCAACAGGTTGTTGGAAGATGAAAATTAAAATTAACACAAAAGTAAGAAAATTTGGGTTTGGTAAATTATATTTTTGTTGTAAAAATGCTTCTTGACAATACTGCTTACACCGTTGGAAAGTCTATTAATTCCCCTTTTAAATGGAGTCACATTTGTAAGGAACATGCATTTATAGGATGAGCAGCAGAGCACACATGAAAAAAAAGCCAAACCTTCTCAATTTTGTTGTTTCCATTGATGCTTGTTTTGAGTTTCTGGTACTCCGAGATTCTACCAACCAGGTGACTGGTTTAAAATTTATTGGCAAGAACTGATACAACAAAGAAATAGTCTATGAAACACAAATGCCCTTTTTTTTTAGTAGAGTTCTCCTACACTGCTTCTCCAATTGCTTAAATTTGTTGAGAAATAATATTGCCAGAATGTAAATGTCCTGTGTTTGTGTTCGTCTAAGATTGTACTAAATGTTAAGACCTGTTGAAGATCACATTTTCTTTCCTTCTCATCTCATCTTTTACTTTTCGGACCAATACGATATTCTAAAAAATGACCAAAATCTGCGGATACCTACTGATATATCGTGCATCCTCAAATAAAACTTTTACAGCCTTGTTTGTTTTTTAGCATTTTAGAAAATTTGGCACCATCTAAGAAGACATRTCTTTTTTAAATAAAAACAAACAGCTTATGCCCGAGAAACTGTCTTGTGAAAACATGTTTACCGTCCAGGCCAAACCATTGCATATAATGCTGCATGGCAAAATAAATACAATTAAAGTCGGAAAGTTAAGCATGAAAAATGTTTACTACTGTGCCAAACACACAACTATAAATCTGATAAAAAGTTTAAGAGTTTCTTGTACCGCCTCTGTCCAACCACTCACTCATCTGTAGCGTCATCTGGGGCATCTGTTCCATCTTGCTGCCTAATTACACCTCTCTACCTTCTGTTTGGTCTCTTCATCTTCCTATCTGCTGACTCTTGCTCTCTCTGCTTGTGATAAAAAACAGTAACACAGGAGGGCAACCAAACTGCTTCTTAATTTTCTCTGACAGCCCCCTTTAAACACGCAGGCCCAAATCCACAGTCTAATTGAAAGCACATTCCTATTCCAAACAAATTAAGCACAATTAAGGCCCCTGAGTTATGAGTATCTATCACTGTGAGATGTTTTTGTAAAAATCACTGTGCTCTAGATCAAAGTCTCTCGACCCCTAGGCTTAATTGCCTCATTAAGAGCTCCCCTCTTTGTGCTACGGGCTTCATAAATACAGGGTCTGCTCGTTTCATTTGGGAATTACACTAAAAGACGCCCCTTAAACTAATCACTTCCACATTTTCAATAAAAGTTCATCTGTTTTTAGGTAGAAACCAAAATGAGAATTTCTTCCATTTATAGAGCATAATTTGTGAGGTCCTGCTAACCAAAAGTGCAGCAAAATTCTTCTACTGTGTCCGTGTCAAGACATTACCTTATTTTACTTACAGACTTTCACGGCACCTAAACAGAGCTAATCTAAATAAAATGTAAGAACTAGTAACACATTATGAGGACATGCTAGTTTAGCATATTAGGTGTGGCATTTGACACATCATAACAGGTGACAGGAAGAAGGTGTCACCACCGGGAAACAGAAAATCAAATGACAGGAAGATGATTGCGTGCAGCTGAAGAGAGGTACCCCCCTCCTTTTCCTCATCACAGCGGAATACCATCTGAGCATGGCTGGCTTTTAATTTAATCTTATAAATGAGGTGCTCACTTCTAGACAACATGCTGTTCCAATTTTAAATGGCTGCTTTATTGGGGGGACAGCGACACAGAGAGTAGGTGGAGTGGGGTGGGGGGAGCTGCAGTGTGGGAGATAGAGAGGAGGGGGATTGTGCGGGTAGAAAAAAAATAGAAAAAGAAAGAGGCCAGGGGAAAGACGGTGCTATGGAACATTTGTTAGTAATCCAATTCCACATACCATATGGCTTCATTACCATTATGCGGGAGAGAAGACTTCAGTCAGTCTGAAAATAAAGACCTACTTAGCCCCATCCAAACTGACCCCAAATGAGACATGTTTGTCTCCGTATGACAGTGTTAGTGTTATTGCCCTGCTCTTGAATTCTTTGTGGTTGGTTCAGATTGAGCTTGCAGCTGTGCATGGTTTCCCAATGTGCGCGTGCACGTGGCCGTCTATGTCTGGGTGTGTGTAAGATAGGGATCGGGCAGTTTCCCAGTGACTGATTATCACGGAAGAGAGTCCTTCGTCATTACTGCACAGCAAGAGAGAGAGAGAGAGAGAGAGAGAGAGAGAGAGAGAGAGAGAGAGAGAGAGAGAGAGAGAGAGAGAGAGAGAGAGGGAAGAGAAGGCCCATAAGCCAGCTCCATTCAGATGTGAAGATGACTGATAACGCAGGAGCAGCAGGACCCCTCACTGGGTTCATTGGCCCCTAAGTGCTCCTTTGCTGAATGTGTCCCTTATCTTGCCCTGACAGCAGTAATAGAATATGCATAGCTCTATTAGCATACAAGGTAATGGCACCCTTGAGGGAGGGCACTGACATAAAACTTTAAGTAGAAATCAAAACATTGGTAAAGGCAGAAGCAGAATAAAAAGGGTTATTGTCACACAGTGCAAACATCGCCTGAGGCCTCAACTGTGACTGCGTCCAAGGTATGCTGCTGCCACGCTTCCACGCACATCTGTCTGCACTCACGGATACACAGAAAATGTAATTTTCTTGGTATTGCAGAACATACAAATATGTGTCATTTTATCATTTATGAAGAACAAGTTTCACATTATGTGCACATTTTGCACATAGGTATGCATGAACACACACTATTGAAACATTGTCCTCAGGGCATCAACGTAAGTGAAATGAAACTGGAATTAAAAGAAAAAACTTTCATTAACAAAACAAAGTGTCTACGTTCAAAAATATCTTGTATATATATACTGTATATACTGTATATATA
>NW_013952580.1:614501-625871 GCF_001266775.1 Austrofundulus limnaeus | reverse complement strand
AAGCAAGGCTTTGGGCATGTTTTTTTTATGAGTATAACATTATAACATAATATAAAACTCAAAAAAGTAGGTTTTACGATATTGCCCCTTTAAACAACCACACTTGAGCCAGTTTTGCTTTGTATCAATTTTGTTCAGTATTTTATTTGGTTTAAAATAAAAATACTTTAAAATTTTGCTTCACAGATGCTTTAGGGTTTGCTTGTTCTCTTGAATGAGTTCTGACATCCTCCATTGTCAAAGCAATCATCAAAAATTAGAAAACTTTACTGTCGAAGGACGTGCAGCAAAACTGTTTTAGTGGTTTGTTGAAAGATCAAAGAGACATAAAGGTCTCTGTTTGATCCTCCAACAAACTACTTAAAGTCAGAAAAAAACTTGTATTTGAACATGCTTGTTTGCAGTTTTAMATTTTGTCACAATTTTGACTACATTGCCTCAACTTGTCGACCAAATTATGTAATTTCCTTCTAACAGACATTGCAAAGTTGGTTCAGTTTCCAATTTGCTTTGCCAAAAACAGTAAACACAATTCTCAGCTGAAGTTCCAAAATCAGCTCTAATTACTAAAAGAAAAAAAAAGATAAATTTAAGGATTGTGTCAAAAATGTAATGAATATGATTAACAAATAAATWATGATTACTGTAAGATGCTGGGAGTTTCACGTCAGGCTAGAACTGTACAATTTTAAAAAGTAAGAAAAAAATMGTTTAAAGTCTGCAGAATGGACGTTCAACATAAGAAAGCAATTTACTGGTCCTCATGTCACCCCTCCAAAAAATGAAAGAGAGAGCAGCTGAGTCCAGTGAGAAGCCTAATTTAGTCTGCTGGGACGGACCAAGAGAAACKTAGCTTTTCCAAATCATTAACTTTATTAAATTTATTAACCTTGAAAAAGGGGCGAAGGAAATGTGTCGGTGGAGGTTAAGATTTAACACCACCAAGGTGAACAGTTAAATAAGTATAATTCTTACATGCAACGCAACCTYTTCCATTCTGCTTTCCTTTTGCTCAACTTTGGTGACTGTGGCAAACAAATTCAACTCTAATAACATAATATTATGCGTAATTGCATCCTCAGTTGTAATTACGATGATTATGGAGTCCTCTTTGATAAGCAGCTCTTACGATCGATATGAGCCATATGTGAACACGGGACAATTATGCTAATCATTCCACATGCAAGTACGTAAGTGAAATAAAGTTCACCACCCTGAGTACGAAAGGCCAGTGAAGAATGTTGAAACTTGCACCATTAGAAAATAAAAATTAGTCTAAGGCCGGTCATTGGTGTGGGTCTTTGAAGCAGGAAATTCAGCAGTACCTCACCAGTTGTTGGCTGTTTTATGTTAATTACCATGAAAAATGTGGGCTAGATATCACAAAAAAACACGGTGGACYCATTCCAAAATACTTTGCATTATAAGTCTCATAATTAGACTTGGCCCAACTTTTATGGCCCATTTTGGCCCCTGGTAATAGCTCTGGGCTTGGACTCCAACAGACCAATAAAGCATAGTCTAGCATCATATAGCAGGCATTATTAAAAAGACGCAGACACAATTAGAAGCTATCAAATCCATCTGAAACTAGGCAGAGCAATTTCTTTTCTTCAAGTCTGGCAAAACAAAAACTTGCCTTCTCTAATCTGTGGTTCATTTAATATGTTTATTGCTTGGGTGGCCAATTTAATGGGCAATCTTTGGACTATGTCTTTTAAGAAATATAAAATTTAAGCAAGTCTTTGCAAGCCCACCAGAAATACACAGCATGTCTGCATCATAATATCAAAAACACAAACCATTTGTACATCTAATGAGTATTGATTGAAATTGGCTTTTTCATTGTTTAGGAGTTCAACATTCATTTCAGCCTTTGGGTCCCATCTGTAAGTCTCCCCCTCTGGTTGGCCATTTCAGTTAAAGATGGATTTGTGCAGAACTCATTGTGCTCTGAGTTCTCCTCTGGCCTGCATAGATGATTTGGCAGAGTGACGAGACAAACTGATCTCTGGCATCAAACCCCAACCTCTATTTCATGGTGGCTTAACAGTTTCTCTTTCACTAGATTACACTTGCCATGTTTCAAGGGTGCAGACCCGCAAGTCTGATTTACCAATTCAAAGGCCAATACATTTTTCCAGCCTTTTTTTGAGAGGTGAGTAAACAAGAAATCTTCATAGATGCCACTGTTTGAGTTTTCCCATAATCTTTTTTTTTTTTTTAACTCAGCTGTGATTCTTTCTTGGAGCTGTGTTGTTGATATCAGAAATGATCTGTTGATTAGATCCATGACTGAAGCGTGAGTGTGAGGTTGACGCAGGGAGCACAGGCAGTAGGAGGTGGTGCATACTGTGCTTTGGGACTGTTTGAGCTTTGCTTAACATGGCCCTTCTTATCAGCTCAGGGTGAAATTCTGCAGTGCACACAGACAAAACAGGAAAAAAATGGAGCAGAGCAAACGTTTTCTTGCAGCCAGGAATTGTTATGCAAACTTCTTCCACGACCACGCGTGACTGAGTGTGCACAGAGTCAAATCCTACATAGGTGAGGTGAATCAGGTAATTTATTAATTGGAGGTCAGCTCAAGTTCATAATAATCACACACATACTAGTCTGGTTTGTAAATCCCCGTGGGGACTGTGCATTGACTTCCATTCATTTTTTGGAAATTTTATATTCTAACATTGTCATTTACCATAAAATTAACCTCACAGGTACCTACCTGATCCTAAAACTAACCTAAACTCAATTCACACCTTGGTCCTAAACCTAACCCCCCATCTGTGGTTTGCATTTGGACCTGTGGGGACCGGGCATTGGTCCCCATATGTTCAGTCCCCATGAGGCTGCTTTTTTGGGAAAATTGTCCCCACGATGTAAGAAAAACAAGGCCACCCCCCCCCCCCCCACACACACACACACACACACACACACAAACACACACTACTGATTTTGGAGATTAAACAGTAACAGGTACAGTAAGCATATCTAGCAATTTAAACATGGTTCAGTAAAGGTTGTCTCCCAAACTGTCTGTCATTATGTGATGGCAACAGATTCCTGTTGTAAACAAATTGCAAAAATCCTAAAATATGGAAGAAGGAATCTAGTTGTATATCAAAGAATAGATAGCTCACATTTGAAACATTTCACAACAATCAACGCAAGACACTAATCATGGTGTGTCCCTTTTCTTGCTCAAAACCTTTAGAAACATTTAACTTAGAAATCAAGTAAATTATCTGTATTATTTTAGATATTTTTGGTAATAGTTTGTATGAACTTCTTAATTAAATTTGTCAGATAAATGGAGATTCTACCRAAACAAAACTACATGTATTTAAAAAAAGATTTTGGATTAAATTGGGCTAACCATGTATACAAACAAAGGGTGGTATTTTGATCTCCTATTACTTAATCTTTCATTTATTTTATCAGTTTGCTTTTTTTTGCCAGTGTTCCAGTGTTACCCCCTCCCCTCACACCTCCCTTCCAAACCCCATAAATAAATGGAAAAATATTCACTGCCCTGGGCCACTGCTGAACTTCTCACTCTCTGCATCCAATTTGAAGCTGAGCCGCTGTGATGTCACCGGATCATCCAAACACAAAAAGAAAGAAGGAAAGTGGAGAAGGTAGGGAGGAAAGGTAGGGAGGAAAGGAACCACAAAAAAGAGACAAGCTGGCAACCTTCAGAACACTAGGGTCGCACATCTTGACCGCACTGCTAACAATTTAATAACACTTTATGAATGTTTTAGTCAGAGATCGTTTATGCAGGGAAGCATCTGTTTCTGTAAAGAATAGAAATGAGATGGCRTCCTGCTTTGCACTTTCACAGCTTCTCCCATACACACAATCAGTGTGCTTCTGGACACAACATGATGCTGAGTGGGAAGGTGAGCCTCAGGACCTGGACTCTGCTACACCAGAACCACCTCGTCAGATTTGACTACATATTTATAATCACTACTCAGGTTAAACATCTGGGATTTCAAACTTAAAACCAGACAGCAGCATAGCTCAACTCAAGAACAAAAAAATAAATAAATAAAAAATCTGTTGTGCCCTGTTGTTTGAAGAGAAAATATTAAAATGACACGTTCAGATTTTTGCAAATTTGAATGTACTTTATGTGCGGTAGATGTATAAAAAGTAGACAAAAGAAACTTGTGCTTCATGTGAATGTGAGCTGAAATATTTTTAAATCACTGCAGAGGTTTCAGGGAGAGGCACCCTGCAGCGGTCTGAGTGCTGCAAAATTCAGAGGTGATTAAAGTGGCATTTCCAAATAGAATAGTTTCGCAAGAATAACTCAATATCTAACAGTCCCCGACACACTCTGCTAGCTGCACACTCCATTCGGTAGAAGTAAATTCAATACAACTCTGAGAATGCCTGAATTAAAGAAAAGAGAGTGTATTTTGAACAAAAAGTGGGTAAAAGGACTGGTCAGTCTAAATAAGCCAACACTGGTGTTTACCATCCCATTTACCTGCRTGGGAGCTGGTGGTCACATGAGAGAGAAAAGGGCCACAGGGAAGCAGGGAAT
Organism: Austrofundulus limnaeus; assembly: GCF_001266775.1. Lineage (NCBI taxonomy): Eukaryota > Metazoa > Chordata > Actinopteri > Cyprinodontiformes > Rivulidae > Austrofundulus > Austrofundulus limnaeus. The sequence goes on along the minus strand of NW_013952580.1, from coordinate 621,316 downwards.
AGAGATGTTGCAATGGCCATGATGATGATGGAGTGTCTGCAAATATGACTCCAAACAGGGTCATTTTGATGTACCGCCGGGATGCTAAGGCTGCCCCGTTAACTCCTGACCTTTTGAGTGTGACCTGTGYGGGGGAGGGGTCTGCCCGCCAGGAGAGGACAGAAAGAAAAAAAGGGGAAAAACAGAGAAAGGGGCTGTGCAGTGTCACGCCCATTATGACCCGCTAAAAACTTGGACTGCTCTCTGGTGAGGAGCCATCCATCATCGGGGCCTCTCTAATCAGCATGTTTGTCACTGTAACTAAACAGTGGGCTGAGCCACATTGCCTTGCTATTGGTCCTGACAGGGAGAAATAAATCTGCTGCCGGCCAATGGGCTGCAGGCAGCCGAGCGTGACAGGAAAGGTGACAGACTCTTGAGGTCTCAACTGGTGCGAGATTAGGGGAACTAGCCCAGACTCTGGGGCGGAGGAAACATTTGAACGGTTTTACTGGTCTTTAGCCAGCGGTCCAAGGTGGGGCTGCAGTGATGTGGGTGTTGAAAGTGAGAATGCTTTTTGTCTCCCGTTCTCTCTCAAGACAGGTCCATTTGTTCAGTTAAAAGGAACTCCGGTTCCGTTTGTAAAAGCTAACAGATAGGTGTTCTGTTTGGTTTGCCCATGGCATCTCCCAGGTGGAATTCTTCCCTGTGGTGCTCGCACTGGATTGATGTAGGCACACTCTCTAGGACAAATGCTCCTGTTAAAATGTTAGGCGTATGATACAGTGGCAAAACTGCAAATTTGCAATCATGACGTCTCAACCTCAATGTAAACAACTGAAATGTTCAGGTAAATGTGTAAATAAAGAGACTGTCCATTACAGCAAAGATTCCCCAAAATTACACACCGTGTTTTTTGAGAAACATTGCTCTCTGCATTTGTTGAGCCCTCTTGCTGTTGTTTTGTTTGGCTTTGTCTTTCCTTTTGCTTACATCTCAGTGGGCGGGCTGTACACAGAAGCTGAAAAGCTGTGGTTATTTTCCCACTTGGAGCTATACCCCCCCCCACCACCACCACCCCCTTTCTCTCCACAATAGCTCGTGGCCTCAAAACGAGAATAACAAAGTTTTCTTGACGACACAATGACGTTTACTACCAGTGGCTTGAAAAAAAAATGTTCTGGGAAATCTCAGGAAATCACAACTGGCACTGTTATTTTGAAAGTTTGATGTCTTACATCATAACATTGTAGTCCTTGCTTTTTCCTCTGGTTTTCAGCAGACTTGGCTGCTGTCTGTGATTACTGTACTGTATGGATCTTGGATTCCTCCCAAACACACTTTTTACTAGCAGAATTCTGCTTGCACGCTGGGAACATTAATGCACGTCAGTCCTCCCAAAGCTTGTCACTGCCTTGTAGTTTTTTTTTCCTTCAAATGAGAATGCTGACAATTTAAGTTACTGAAAAAAAATTACAACTTGGTTTTTGGATGCAAGGGCTGCTTGTGCTGAATGCTTAATTTACTACTTACAGTTTGAAGTTTGAAAATGTGACAGTAAAGATTTAAAAAACTGACAGACTATGTGCACAAAACAGGAATGCAAACTGTTTGCTGCATAACTTCTGAATGAAGGATTAATGTTTGATGACTGAAAACATTTTCTTTAACACATAAGTACAATCTTCAAGCTTGATGAGTATGCAGATTTTTTTTTCCACCACTGAACTCAAGCTTCACCAGGGAATCTGGGTACTGTTGTTTAATACAGCGACTGACTGCTAGGATAAACAAATATTTTCTATTTCCAGTCCATAATTTCTATATGTCCATAGACATATTTTGTAAGAAGGGCACTCGTTTTTAACAACACCTAGTAGTAACACTGGATCCCATTTCACCCTCCTTGAATTATAGTTGTGGTGGCGGCTGGTGGCAGAGAGGGAACATGCATGCTCATTTCTGCCAAGTAAAGTGACACTATATCAAATCAAGCATTTCCATACGTGGACTGTTGCTAAGTCCAGTCATGCAGGAGGCATGGCAACAGAGATGGTCCATTCTCTCCTGATCAGTTCACGAGCATTCTGTAATCTCTGGAGCCTCCTACTGAGGAAAAACAGAACTTGTTTCTTGTTCTGGGTACAAATAAATATCAGTAATATACAGGTGCTGGTCATAAAATTAGAATATYATGAAAAAGTAGATTTATTTCAGTAATTCCATTTAAAAAGTGAAACTTGTATATTATATTCATACATTACATACAAACTCATATATTTCAAATGTTTATTTCATTTAATTTTGATGATTACAAATGACAACAAATGAAAATCTCAAATTCAGCATATCAGAAAATTAGAATCTTGTGAAAAGGTTCAAAATGGATGGCACCTGGTACCACACTCTAATCAGCTAATTAACTCAAACCACCTGCAAAGGCCTTTAAATGGTCTTTCAGTCTAGTTCTATAGGCTACACAATCATGGGGAAGACTGCTGACTTGACAGTTGTCCAAAAGATGACCATAGACACCTTGCACAAGGAGGGCAAGACACAAAAGGTCATCGCTAAAGAGGCTGGCTGTTCACTGAGCTCTGTGTCCAAGCACATTAATAGAGAGGCGAAGGGAAGGAAAAGATGTGGTCGAAAAAAATGTACAAGCAAGAGAGATAACCGCACCCTGGAGAGGATTGTGAAACAAAACCCATTCAAAAATGTGGGGGAGATTCACAAAGAGTGGACTGCAGCTGGAGTGAGTGCTTCAAGAACCACCACACACAGACRTATGAAAGACATGGGTTTCTGCTGTCGYATTCCTTGTGTCAAGCCACTCTTGAACCACAGACAGCATCAGAAGCGTCTTGCCTGGGCTACAGAGAAACAGGACTGGACTGCTGGTGAGTGGTCCAAAGTCATGTTCTCTGATGAAAGTAAATTTTGCATTTCCTTTGGAAATCAAGGTCCCAGAGTCTGGAGGAAAAGAAGAGAGGCACTTCATCCACGTTGCTTGAAGTCCAGTGTAAAGTTTCCACAGTCAGTGATGGTTTGGGGTGCCATGTCATCTGCTGGTGTTGGTCCATTGTGTTTTCTGAGGTCCAGGGTCAACGCAGCCACATACCAGGAAGTTTTAGAGCACTTCATACTTCCTGCTGCTGACCAACTTTTTGGAGATGCAGATTTCATTTTCCAACAGGACTTGGCACCTGCACACAGTGCCAAAGCTACCAGTACCTGRCTGAAGGACCATGGTATCCCTGTTCTTAATTGGCCAGCAAACTCTCCTGACCTTAACCCCATAGAAAATCTATGGGGTATTGTGAAGAAGAAGATGCAATACACCAGACCCAACAATTCAGAAGCAACCCATTCTCACTCCCGAGTCGTCACATATTGACGTTTTTCAAAGGTCCCTTTGCGTCCAATTTTGATGCATCAGGTACCCCCCTTGCGTCATATTTTGACGGGATGGGGCGGAATCTGTTGTCGTAATTTTTCAAAGTGTAGAAAATGCACAAATAGTACCGTTCCAAAGCATGAAATTACGTGTATTCACTTTAGACATCCTGTCCCAGACCCTAGTACCTAAAATTAACCATTAACCCTGATACGTAAAATTAACCATTTTTAGAAAATGTAGGAAATTCATGGCAACTACGTGTTGCAAAGCCTAAAATTACCTAATGTTCACTGTAGACATCCTATCCCTGACCCCAGTCCCTAAACTTAACCATTTATCCTGATCCCTAATGTTAACCTCAGACCMCCGACCCAAAGACCCCTGGTGGCGCAACCCGGAAAAGCCGCGGGCGGCAAGGACTGACGCGAGGGGGGTACCTGATGCGTCAAAATTGGACGCAAAGGGACCTTTGAAAAACGTCAATATGTGACGACTCGGGAGTGAGAATGTGTTGTCAGAAGAGCTAAAAGCCACTATTAGAGCAACCTGGGCTATCATAACACCTGAGCAGTGCCACAGACTGATCGACTCCATGCCACGCCGCATTGCTGCAGTAATACAGGCCAAAGGAGCCCCAACTAAATACTGAGTGCTGTACATGCTCATACTTTTCATGTTCATACTTTTCAGTTGGCCAACATTTCTATAAATCCTTTGTTTTTATTGGTCTTCAGTAATATTCTAATTTTCTGATATGCTGAATTTGAGATTTTCATTTGTTGTCATTTGTAATCATCAAAATTAAACGAAATAAACATTTGAAATATATGAGTTTGTATGTAATGTATGAATATAATATACAAGTTTCACTTTTTAAATGGAATTACTGAAATAAATCTACTTTTTCATGATATTCTAATTTTATGACCAGCACCTGTACACAAGGGTCAGACCTGGAAACAAAGTAGATATGCTGGTATTGTTTTACAAATCCTTTTTCCCCCATGCCTTATAGTCAGAAGGCTCAAAATATTGACTTACTGTACATCTCTTAATAATACATCAGCTCTTTTTTGTCCAAATACACTGCACTGTAAAGCAGTTTTAGCAAAATCTGTGCCATTCTTGGGTTTTTCTGTTTCAAAAATAAAAATGTAAAATGAAAAGAATCTTTTTTGTTTGTTTGTTTTTGTTTGTTTGTGTGTTTGTTTTTAAAACCTAAATGTAAAAAATGTCACATCTGGCTAAAATCTAATCCACAGAGTCTGATGTTTACTTCAGTTATCGAAATCCAAAATGAAATATACGGTTTCAATAAATAGTGATACAGTTGCCAGAACAACATAACTTATTAAAATAATTTTGCTCAAGGTAATATCATCATCTCTCAATGAGACGCATTGACCCTCTTAATAGGATAAACACATTCATGGTGAGAAAAGAAACTGTAATGAGCCAGGAGTTTAGGACATGAGTTCCAATTCTGCCAGACTGACTCAAATAGTACACTTACAAAGTGATGTATCATTACCTATTTTTGCAATTGTTGTTTTTCTAATTTAATTCTGAAACAAACAAACAAAAAAGCACGCTCATCCAATTTTTCTCATTTTCTTTTGAAATGCAGAACCCAAAGAACAAACCACACATAGATTTAGCAGTTGTTAAAGCTGACATTTAAACTATGTTTGTGTAGACACAAAAATTGGRCTTATTTTCTAAAGTTAATGACTTCTGCTTTACCATTAGACATGAGGACTTGGGCCATAAATCTCAAGGACACTCCAGACCTATCTTGAGGCCAGCTAGGATAATTGAGCAGTTCCTGCAGCATCAGCCTTCCTATTATAAGGATGTGTTTTGTGTATTAGATGGACACATGTTGACAACTGTGTCAAATCTACAGGAAACGTCAGCATAACCCGTTCAACAAAAGTTCTCTGTAGCAAACCAAAAACACAGATCCCCAAGTCCGTCTCTGTGTAGCCCGATTTTGTTCCAAGATGGCACAGCTTTCTTCCCTCTGTTCCTGATTCACCTCCTCCCTTCTAAAATAAATTAAATTAGCCAGATTGCCACAGTGTGGGTCAATGGTTTAGGCAGTGGCCTTTTCCTGAAAGCTCCCCGTTGCCAAGCTTGTCTTTATATACATAAATTAGCCCAGGAGTGCTTGGTTAAAACATGTCAGAGGCTAAACAAAGATTGAGCGATGAGGTCGAGCGGGATGGTGGGGGGGACCGAGGACTAGAGGACCGGTGGAACCGAGAAACTCTTGTCCTTCACTGCTTCATCACTGACCCCGACCGCTCCCCACCCCCTGTCAAAAAATAGAGGAGGAGGGGACGTTGAGTTCTCCGGTGCATAGATTGGCACAAGTTAGAGCTCAGGAAGTCCAGGAGACGCCTCTGCCTGCCCTGAGAGTGAAACTCGAAACCAGCAACATAGCCAATACATGTCATATTCTCTCAGTCAGAACGGATTTATTTTCTGGGGAATTTCAACCCTAAAYTTGCTCTTCAAACATATCCTGGTTTGTTTTCAAAAGTGAGGTGTACAGACCTGGCCCAAGTGACAACAAGGGTCTACTGTTCTATCAGGTCTGAAAGATTATATTATATAGACAGACAAAAACATGTTTTAAGCTTTCTAAATCAAAAGGAAATAWAATTTTTTTTCAAACACTGTTTTAAAAAAATGTAAATAACTATGTATCAGCAACAAACGTTTTAAACTTTGCCTGAGTAATGTTAGGTCAATATTTATTTACAATAATTTTACAAGCCAAACAAGCAAAAACTATCATAAAATCCTCTGAGATGTATCATTTTAGCACATTTTAAGTATTTCTTATTTATGGGTTCAAAGAATTTATCATATATTTATTATAATTATGTTTCTTGACAAAACCTTCTGGATACTGAGTTCTGCAAAGCAAAAAACACAAGATCAGAGTTTGAAAATATTGATATTAAATATAATTCTTGTAAATTTAATTTGACGGTGCTAAGCTGCAGTTCATGTAAGCTGGATTCTGATGAGTTTGTCAAGCTGTTTTTTTAACATCAACTTAGTAAATATAAAGAAGCTCAAATCTGGTAAAATAAATTAATAAATAAACTAAACAGAGATAATGAAACGTGTACAAACTGATGCTAATGCAAGAAAAAAAGTCTGATCCTTTAAAAGTTCTTGTTCCACCGTTAACACCAAGTTGGTGAGCCTTGGCGCAGAATGGGTGGGGACAGGAGGGGGTGTCGCTCCTCTGTTTAAAAAACCCTGAGGTATTAGGGTGGACTAATCTTTAAAAGGTTAATTTATTCATAGAGATTTTGACAGAGATGTATGGCTGAACCAGCATCCCAGGCACCTCTTCCCAGAGGGAGACGACTTGTGCAAAGAACAGAGAGAGAGAGAGAAAAAAACAGTGGAGGAGGAG
>NW_013952580.1:603836-613974 GCF_001266775.1 Austrofundulus limnaeus | reverse complement strand
GGGGTGGGCAGGCAGAAAGATGGAGTGCAGAGGAAGAGAGACAGAGTGGGGAGTCAACACGCTATAAACACAAACACATAATTACCTCATAGGGGCTGACAATGACTCTGGCCTTTAACCCAACACACCCGTCTGTGCTCTCTGCTCAGGAAGGAAAATGTAAACTCAGTGTAATTTATCCTCTGCAAATGATGGTTAAATACCTGAAAAGCAGCTGGAATGTAATAAAAAAATAGCTATAGTCAGTATTTTCTCATAAATTGTAAAATTTATTTCCCTTTTTTTTTTGGAAAAAAGTCAAATCATTGATTTGTTTCTAATTTGCGAGTTTGCTGCTACCACAGAAGTGCTTGTGTTTAATTCGATGAAATCATCCTGAAATTAAAACAGCAAAAGTCAAAGAGCATTCTGCTCCACAACTGTGAAAGGCAAGAACTTTAGACTACATGGAGGTCAGCAGGCCTTGGGCAACAACAGTACAATTAAACAAGTTATCAACAACATTCAAATAAAACAACCATGAACTTAGGCAAGCTTTCTCGCATTACTAATGATTAGCTGCTGTGCTTATGTGAGCTGTGTAGCTGGAGGGGATGCAGTGTGAAGTTTTTGGTCAAAACCAGCTGCGCAAATTCACCACTGCAACAAGAGCTGTAGATAATTGATAGGACATTAGGTTACAAAAAGCCGGAGATGGAACTTCTTGAAATGAGGTGATTCAAACAAATATTTCTCCTAATCTTGCCAGTTTGGTTTACATTGCAGCTTTGCTACTGGCAGAATAATTCGACATTGCTGTACAGACATATATTTTGCTGTTGATGATGTGATTATATAGCCTAAAGAAAAGAAATTTTTGTATTTGTATTTTGCAAGAATCTATGCAAATAAGGCTATTTTTAATAAATAATTTTTAAATATTCATAAACAAATGTCCCACTTGAATATTAATAGGTACTGCATGCAGATTTATTTATTTATTTATTTATTTATTTATTTATTTATTTATTTATTTATTTATTTATTTATTTGTCTTGTTGCCTTCAGGACATTTTTTTGGCTGAAACCTCTGCATATGAGAATAGGGAAATAAACAAAACAATGATCATAAATTTATTCTCAAGCACACTGTACATACTGTACACGCACTGTTGACATGACATGAAATTAACTTTTATGTATAATCCAATATTAAGGTTTCCGTTAGATTGTGTGGTGATTTCTTAGTCCTTCAGAATATAACTACTGAACGACAAAATGAAAATTGACCACTTGTTTAATTTGTGCATCTCATAATTTGTCTGTCTCTGATGTTCTGCTGCCTTCAAAGGCACCTGAGAATTGTAATTCAGTTTCTGATTTTAAACAATAAATAAAAATTTCTCCAAATAGTACTATAACAATATTTCTTTTTTAAATCTTACACTTAATATAAAGCTTACTTATTATTTTTACTTGAATGGTCAAATTTGAATTGCTACATTTACAACTAAACTGTTCAGGGGGCCATAGTTACTGAAAGCCAACAGCTCAGGGGCCAGACACCATGATGGGGTGAGGGCACTGCATTATGTAAAAAAACAAGCATTATGTTTTACTTTTTTGTCCATTATTTCATTAATTTTAAATTCACCATCAATTTGACAAATAAAAAATAAATGGACAAAAAACAAGATATGATTAGTGTGCAAACTAATCTTCTGCCTGTTACTAACCAGTAAAAAAGCAAGACATGCTCACATACCCATGATACCAAACTGTCTGTTTTTCTGGACAGCTCAGATGGTAGAGCTGTTGCCTCTCTGAAAAAAGGTTGCCGGATCAGTTTGCATGTTCTCTCCATGCATGCTTGGGTTTTCTCTGTTCACTATGGTTTGGTTGTTTGTCTCATTTKTCTCTACGTGTGGCCCTGTGATGGACTTGCAACCTGTCCAAGGTGTACCCTGTCCTTCACACAGTGACTGCTGAGTATGGGCACCRGTGACCCAGTGGCCCTGAAAGAAAGAAGTAGGTAAAAGACAATGAATGAATGTTTGTTTTTCTGTTGTGAACTTCAAACTAAACTTTTTGTTTATTTGACTACCTTAGTTTTGCAATGTATCGTGAAATTACACAAAAGATGAATAAGAAAAAAATGTTTTTTCAGCAAACAGGCACCAGAAAACTGGGAGACTAAAGTCAATTTAGTCATAAACCCTTGTATAACGTTCATAACCATCAGTACTGATGTAGAACAGCTAAGACATTAAGGAGGCCGGCTGAAGGTCATCAGACAGGAACAACAGTGAGTGTGTGCTGTGGCATGCAGCCCAGGTGGTGTCATGACTGAAAAGTTCAGGCTCCCGATGCAAGTTTCATTTTTGGTCCACCGCTGTTCAGAATTGAAATCCTGCAATGTGAAAACTGTAAATGTGGCACCCTTGAATGTCACTCATTTCACAGTGACAATAACCTCAACTTCCATAATTCCAAATACATGCAGAACAATCACAGCTACTTGACTGGTTACTTTTAAAGGTTTATGAAAGCTCTGTGTTAAAGCAACCTCAATGGATTAAAGACCTTTCTGGTTTAAAGAATGAATCCAGAAAGGAAAATGAAAACATTATAAAGTTTTTATGATCATGCATATTTAGCATTTCATAAAACAAATGAACAGTGCCTTTCTCATTTTATTGTCCCAGATTTGTTTCATGAAACATATCTGGGACATATTTTTGTACTTTTGATGAAGACATTAACCCAAGTTTTTTTTTCCAGTGCATTTTTTTTCTCAGGAGAAAAAAGCAGCTGAAGACTTAGAGGCAGGTTTTTACTTGGACTATAGACAATGCATTTCTTTTTAATAAATGCAAATGACATGGTGATAGTCCAGATTTTGTCACTGACTTACACAATATTTTTCAGACAATAAGCCGCACCTGCCATTTAAAAAAAAACGCAAACATTAGCATATAAACCGCACCGGACTATAGGCCACACCCCTAACATAAAAAACAGTACACCCAAAATTGTCRTCAAAAAAGTTAATTCAACATCAAAACATAAAAAGCAAACCTGCAGGAATTAAAGCTCGGAGTAACACGGTTCATTTAACTGACCTTATTTTGGCATTCATCGTCCTCCAGCGCACTGAAACCATCTAAGTCCTCCTCTTCAGTGTCGGAGTTAAACAAGCTGAGAAAAGCTGCGTCACACAGCGGTATCTGTTCAGTGTCGGAGTTAAACAAGCTGAGAAAAGCTGCGTCACACAGCGGTATCTGTCACTCCACGTTTATCCACAAACTGGTCCTGGATTAAGCTCCAAAGTTTTTATCAGTCAGATTCCACCATGAAAAATGTCTGTTTTATCCCCTTTTATGAGTTTTTGGCCATTGACTATCTTTAAATCGCTGCTTCTTGGTACAATAGTCGGCTCTGGAAGCGATTGCTTTTTCTTCATTTTTTTCCTTTCTTTTTTTGAAACGAGTGGTTGAAGCAAATGCAGCATAAGAGCCCCCTGGTGGCTGAAGAAAAAAATCCATGTATTAGCCACATGGTTCAAAGTTCAGGAAAAAAGTTGCAGTTTACAGTCCGAAAAATACGGTAAGTGCTCTGTTATTTTCCTAACATCACTTTGCTTTCAGACTGCAGGTTTACTTGTGGTTCCTAAAGTTTTTAAAAATAGAATGGGAGGCAGAGCTTTCAGTTTTTAGGCTCCTCTCTTTTGGAACCCACTTCCAGATTTTGTCCATGAGGCTGACACTCTGTTTAGTTTTTAAGATTAGACTTAAGACTTTACTTTTTGATGAATCCTRTAGTTAGGGTTGGTTTCTTTAGTTATGACTTACTAGTGCAGCTATAAGTTGAGATATTTGGAGGATAAACTGACCACATTTCCTCACTCTGCTCTTGGCTTTAGTCACTCTCCGCTAAATTTTTGTTTTTTGTAATTATTTCTACCCTTCTGTGTTTTTCTGCATTTCTTTCCTTTCCTCTCTAACCCAGTCGGTCGAGACAGATGGTCGTCCATCCTGAGCCTGGTTCTGCTGGAGGCTTCTTCCTGTTAAAAKGAGTTTTTCCTTTCCACTGTAACCAATGGGAGACGGTAATGAAGTGAAGATATAGCACAATCTGCTRGTTTCCTTAGGTTAGATTTCCTTTTTGTATAGTTCCCTGAGATTACCTGTGCTGTGATTTGACACTATAAACTGAATTGAATTGAAAGAGGAGAACTTGAGGACCCTATCTCTCTGTCGCCTTTCTAGCCCCCATGTCCCCTGCACTCAGATGTCCTGCGTTTTTCTTGACTCCAACCTTCCATATCTGCAGTATCCTTGCTCCTGGCGCATCTAATTGAAAGCGATCTGGAGGTTAAGAGAGTTCCGTTTCTTCTCTAATCCCTCCACTGGGGAGATCCACATGGTCTCAATTACCCCACCCCACCCCAAAACACTGGTTTCCCTTTCTCTGCTTTCTATCCATCTCCTTGGCTTGCTCCTCTGCCAGCGCACCAGCCCAGGCCCTTTTCAGCAGTTTATGTTATTAAGTGCACACTGCCGAGTTCCTGTCCTTGACAGAGGCCTGAAGATGTTATCTCCCCTGCCGTCGTATACAGTTACCTACAAAATATTCCATAAATTAGATTGGGATTGGCTATTTGGAATCCAAAGATGGAGGCTGAGGTGGTAGAAGATTTGCTAGAGGCTAGAGGGTGTGGAGGTAGGAGTTTTATCTAAGCACACTGTAAAGGAGAATCTTCATGTGTTTACACTGGATGGACAAACTCCTGGGAGGTTTGTTACTGGCAAACTGAAGGTGAGTGGAGGAGAACCGGAGGGTGCTTAAGTGCTTTAGGATAAGCTGGGGTGGAGACCCAAATCCTGTTCTTATTTGGACAGAGATTTCTTTGGAGGTGGAGTTAAATATCTTGTCTGAAAAGAGTTAGACCGGGCATTTATGGAGCTTGAGGGATTGGGTGCGATGATATGCGTGCATCCCCTTCGTAATTAAACAAGGCTGTATTTGGACAAGTTACTTTTCGAGACCTGGACAGCTCTGCCAATCCTGCAGAGCATGGGGAAAGTCTTGAGCCGGGACATCCGTGGCCAATTAGATTAGGTGGAACCTGTGAGGTCTTCCAGCAACGGGCTCTCAGTGGATCTGCAATTACACAAACATGGCCCCTGAAACACAACCTATCACTTCAAAAGACCATTGTGGATGAAGTGTTTAAAGACATGTAATTACAATCACAAATTAATTACACTGGCTCGCAAAGTAAAAACATTAACAAGAATTTACAACCTCTTATAAGGTTAAAACATGAAAAATGTGGTAAAGTATAGGAAATACATGAAATAAAATATGCACTGAATTTCAAGTAAATTTCAATTGTCAGCATTTTGTGTTATCTCATCAACGTCAGCCCAATGTTTAAGCCTGCAATTGAGTCACTAAACCAGAATGAATGATTAAACTTAGGTTTCTGTTTATGTGGTTATTAGCAGATATTGCTGAACAATTAGTCTTGATGAAGTGATGTCTGTGAGATCAAAGTCCAGTTTAGTTTTTTTTTTTTTTTTACCTTTGTCCTTTAATGTAATAAACTTTTTAGTTGAATTGTGCGTTTGAGAGAAATATTTGTGCTTAATCCCCTTGGATAATTGTAGAAACATTTMTTTTTCTTGAACCTTTGTTCACAAACAGGAGATATTTGGCCCCACYTAAAGTACTACTTTTTAAAAATTTATTTATAAAGTATTTATAAGTCCAAACATTACCTGTTTGTATTCACAGTACTATGTAAAATATGATTTTTTTCCTATATTACTTGGCCTTAATTGCTTCACAGTCAGCTTTGTTTGAAGTGTCCATCTTGTCTATGCAGTGTCAAAGAGGAGCTGGTGCTCTTGTCACTGTGAGAGGCAGGATGCACCCTGTACAGGTTACAAGTCCATCAYAGAGCCACTTAGAGACAAAACAAGACAAACATTCAAGCTCTTACTCACATGTGACAACTTAGTCACCAATTAATCAAAAAGCAATGGTCCACAACTCATTTAAACCTATTCAAGTTCTGCAAAGTGATCTAAAGAGTTTTTCAGTCATCCTTCATACGGTGCTTTCATTTACATGTTTACATGTCATATACAACACTTTTTACAAWTTTTACCCAGCGTATTGGTACACAGCGAAGGTCTTCCCCGTGGGGCACTTTGGCACCCTGCAGTAGAAATCTTGACACTTTGATCTCACGACGACCATCCTATTCACCCCAACATGAATGTTTTTTAGTCTGTAGGAGGAAACCAAAGTTCTTGTTCCACATTTAATTTACTGTATTGAAGTCTGGTGTAAAGCTTTCAAATCTATCACAAATCCTGTTTTTATTTTACAGAAAAGAGCACTAAGAATTATTACTAGAAAAAATTACAGAAATCCATCAAATATATTGTTTCATGAATTGACATTATTAAAATTCTATGATTTGGTCGATTATAATATTTTGCTGTTAATGTACAGAGCTCACAAAGGTGTGTTACCTTCCAAAATTCAAGTAAATTTTGTTAAAAGAGAGAGCTGTTAATATTCTAACCTTTGTGCTGTTTGGAATGTGTTAAAAGTCTAAAATGTAGAAATAAGGGTGACATATCAACTGAAATGTTAAATATTTTGAAGGATATTTTGTGACTGATTAACTAAATTTCAGATGCACACCTATATTTGTATACTTTGAGATCAATTGTAATCATTTACTTTAAACAGATAACTATCAAGTCTCTACTTAGTTTTAGTGTTCGTTTCTATAACTTACTTCCTGGTTTATGATGACATCATATTCAAAGGTGGAACCTGACTCTGATATGAAGCTGGGTGTATTTTCCTGAAGAATCGGGGTGGTCGAGATTTGAGTTATGTGTGGTAAACTCTACACAAGTCTGAAGATGAATGTGTCCTGTTCATACTTCATCTACAAATAGAGGCATATTTTATATACAATTTTGTGTTCATAATGAGTATGATGCATTAAGCGTGTTTTCTGCTACCATTTTTATTTCCTGTTTTAGTGCTTACTAATAAAATAATAGGTATGTACCTATTATATACTTGTGGAACTGTTAATGCCTCATAGACCATTGCTTAAAACACAGAGAATGATCAAGGGTAAAACTCCTCAGAGTCAAAAAGATTTTTAAATTCAGCTGAGAAGTGTATAATTTGTGAAAGACACARCATTTCTCTCTGGTCCAGTTTAAGGACTCGGGTATTCAGCTAATTCAAATCTGAGCAAGCCTCAGAAGGAAGAGGAAAACTGGGGCACTGGGTTTGGGTCAAGAGTTCAGCCTCAACCTGCATGGCTAATGTGGCACACTGTTTCTTAATTAAAGTTGACCTTCTTGGCCAGCCTGCAGTAGTTTAAAGCCAGAGCAAGTTCTTAGAGTCMGAATAACTTGTGTGTTTAGGAATTTATGGGATTGATTGGAAAAATCTGGCAATTTAACAAGTATATTGCAGGTTTGATAGAAAATCTGTGTAAGGATTTTTAATGAGAAAATAATGTTGARCTGCTGAATGAATAGAAAAATAACACTGAACAACAGGAAAGCCACTCCAAGCTGTGGTTTAATACAGGAAAACACTATAAAGACTGGTTTTTTCCAATAATTTTCCTTTTAAATTGACATAGCATCTTTGGTAATAGTGTTACAAGTAAAACAACATGAAAGCTTGAACATGCAAAGTTATGACGTGAAATAATGTAATTAGAGTTTGGAGAGTGTATTTTTGGGGGGTGGGGAGTTGGGTCAAGCAGTTTTATTTTCCCTTTAACTTTCACACTTAAAATGAGCTAAAGGAGAAATATTCATATTTGGCCACTTATTTCTGCTAATAAATCCCTAGAAATGTTGCAATTTATTCTAAAAATCTGCGACTGAAAATATTCAGCAGCTGATAACGAGTGTTCCCAAAATGTCTCATTTTCCCCCACACGTCAGTTTCCTTCAGTAATTTTTTTTCCAGAAGCAATTGGTTTTAAAATTTGTTTTTCTGATTCATTTAAAATGCACCAGGTACAATAATTGAGTCAAAATGGAGCTGTTGATGATAACACACTGAGTYGTGGTGTGGCGGTGCGGAGGCTGCATATGTGTGTCTGACGTCCACTMTGGAACATGTGGTTTGAGTTAAGAATGTTTTACTGCTCAACAATGATTCTGCCTCAGAGCACAGCACATTGCATAAAGACTACTTTGTCCCCTGATGCCCACACGGGAGGAGGCTGCCCTGGCACACACACACACATACGCACACACACACATCTTCAAGCTGATGACATCAGCAAGTGCACAGTGCTAATTTTGATAGAGGTGATATTTTTCAAAAACTGAAGCTCATTAAACCCATTATGGCATGTTGTCTATTTTTATAAGCGACAAAACAAAAYGAAAATGTATGTTTTCCCTGCAGTCCATCTGCACTATGACCTCTTTTTGAAGTTGGGCAGACATCTTGCTTCACCAGCACGGCTACAGCAACAAAATCCCAATAAAATGATGTGTCACGAAATAAATACAAATGTGGCAAGTTGCCATCATGTCATGCAAAAAAAACGCTGAAGCTGATAAAAATTAGGCGGTACTAAATTTGCTAAAATAACATTGGAATGAGTGAAATGATGTAGATGGACACAAAATATCAAGGGTGAATTACCAGTGCAAAAGCACATCTCCAGATCCTGGAAAAGTGTGCAAAAATCAAGGAGGCGACACATGAACACATTGCATGTCACYAACATGACATCACACCTGCACCTCATTTCATTCACAGTGGTCTTTTAAACAGGGAAATATGATTGTGATCTCATGGTCCTATTTTGGGGAGAGTTATATACACTTAGGCGAGCAGAGTGAAAGGCTACGGATGAGTTGGAAGCTGTCTGGCGTGAAATAACTCTGGTTGCCACTTGACACAGTCGGAGCATGTTTCAGAACCAAAGTGGTGCCAAAGCTGGTCAAATGGGTTTTCAAAGTGAGTGCTGGGGTGGAGTCACTTAGATGCTTTGTTCCGAATTTTGTTTAAGCTTCATTTCTAAGCAGTAAAATGACCATTGTATGAGCAGTAAACTTGCTAAATAAAAACTAGGTAGATGTARAGCAACACTTAATGAAGAAAACTACATAAAACATCCTGTCAGTTGYCATTTTACTGTGATTTTTAAATATTTTCATAYATCACCTGGAAGTTCTTATCCAAGAACTAAAAGAACTACAGTAAATAAAAAGGATTCAGATGTAGCCTAGTTTTGCATCAGTGTACACATCAAGCCAAGCTGCAGAATTAGCTGAGCGACAGTACTGTACCTCTGTYGGTGTTAGAGCACTGTGCTGCAGTAATGGTTTTGGCAGCAAAYGCAATTTAACTTCCCCATTACACCATTGTTCAGCCACACACCAGGATGTGTTACTAAGCAAAGTACTACCCCAAGTCTGAAAAAGTTGGAACGTTGTGCAAACTGTAAATAAAAATAGAATACAATGATTTGCATGACTCACAAAACCCTACTTTATTCACAGTGTATTACAGTGAATAAACTTGATACGTTACACTATTTCCTGACTTAAAAGATCACTTAGAATAGTGATCTTTATAGAGGCAACACTATGGAGCAATGCCATGTTTACCAGTGTGAAGCATTTCTTCTTGTATGATGTAGCTGTTCAACTGGTCTTTTTTTACTAGAGTTTTAGTTTCATGGCCAAATATTAAATCGATAAGAGGTCTGGAATGCAGGCACACTGAAAAAGATAACTTGTAAGATTTACTTGAAAAAATCCTCATAACAATTTGCGCTGATGTTTTGTTAAGTAAATTTAAATGCTACAAATTCATGTAATATTTACTCATCATCATCCAGTCAAAGTTATTAAGAATATAGTTAAAGATTTGTGAATAAATCAGGTAAATTTTACTTAATTTGCTCAATTAAATCTTGAAACATATACTTGATGAAATTAAGTCAAATTTACCTGATTTATTCACAAATCTTTAACTATATTCTTAGTAACTTTTACCAGATAATGATGAGTAAATATTACATGAATTTGCAGCTTTTAAATTTACTAAACAAACTTTAATGCAAATTGTTATGATGATT
>NW_013952580.1:601044-603782 GCF_001266775.1 Austrofundulus limnaeus | reverse complement strand
AAGATAAGATAAGATAAGATAAGATAAGATAAGATAAAACTTTATTGATCCCACAATGGAGAAATTTGAACATTACATCAGCTCAGACAGTGGAGCTGTTTTGGAGTGGAGTTACAGTAACAGGCTGCCTGCCATGGCGCCAACTTAGAAACAAAGAAAAACTGAGAGAACACACAAGGGAAGATGAGGAAAAAAACAAAAACATCAAATTATATCAACACTGTGACACACTGTGGTGTTTATGAACAAAACCTCTGCATACAGCAAGTTTTATTAGCCAGAGGAGTAAGTGAGTTTGAGAGAAGGAAAAAGTGTCTTACTCCTCCGAGAGCGGAAACAAAAAAGGCATTTGAATCTTGTAACATATACTACATAAAATTAGAAAAATTTACTTGTTATTCGCAAATCTTTAACTATATTCTTAATAACTTTTACTAGATAATGATGAGTAATTATTACATGAATTTGTAGCATTTAAATTTACTTAATCAACATTAGTGCAAATTTTTTGGAGACTTTTTTTCTAGTAAATCTTACAAGTTTTTTATGCACTTGCATCAAGCACAATACTGTACCATGACACCTCACAGCTACAGAGAGAGGTGTAGCTCATGTTGTAGTTCAATACTTCACCACCAGGTGGCGGTTTTGAAGAACSTKWATTGGATTCTTCTTCATGAACAACACAGACAAAGTGAAACTCACAGGTCKTATTAATTACTAGGCCTACMACTSTCACTTATTGTTACTTCTGCTGAACAGTTTAACACAAGTTAACAAATAATGAGCACACAAATTAGAGTAACACAACAGACTAATTGCTGAAARAACAACCAATTCCCTAAAATGATTTAACAACAACAAACATACGGTTTGTGGGTTGCATTGTTTTACTGAAATATGCAAAGCCCCTGAAAAATTAATGAAAAATATTGTCTGTATGAGAACATATGTACTGTATGTGTAAACCACCCATGCTACAGGATCAACCTGTGCACCACTCCTATAGAGATAAACAATCCCTCACTACCCACAACTGTACTATTCAGAGTTACCAGTTAACCTAACATRCATGTTTTTGGTCTGTGGGAGGAAACTGAACTTCCCAGAGAACACCCATGTGTGCACAGAGAGAAGACGCAAACTCTACTCAGAAAGGCCTGTGTGCTTCGAGGCGACAGCTCTAACCACTGCAAAGCCGTGCTGACTAGTTTAAACATTTGATATGTTTTCTGTGTTCAATAGTTGCTGTGACAACCATGTTGAATGAAGTGGACTGTTTTTTATAAGTTTGTAAAAAAAAACATGTTTTTAAGATTGTTAAAAGAAATGACTACAACACAACGCAGTAAATTTTCTTTAAAGTTTTGCGGGCCTAATTGCAAAATTAACAAGAAAAATCATGAGGCATGGGGTTTTCTAAATTATTGCCACAAATGAAAGAAAAATAAAAGAACATGTAAGAGTTTTTTGTKTTTTAATTGTCCGTATATTTCCTATTTGTAATTTCAGGTTGTAGTTAGTTCAACTAGCTCATGCACACTTACGGTACGTTATCTACACCCTCACAGTTCATCACAGATTCCAATRTTTTGCCAACACTGTGAGGCCAACAAAATGTGTAACGTGTGTCATRGCTTTCAGCAGGGCCTGGAGATGGTAACAGATGGCTGATGTTTAAAGACACTTCTCAAAGAGCCTTTCAGAAATTTTACAGAGTGGCAAAAACATCTCATCATWTCATAAAAGAGACTGAAATGTTACATTTGTTTGACTTTACACCTGGTTGGGTTCAGTGCATGGACTGGAAACCTCACACATTCTGAGTGCAATAAACAGACAGCCTTTCCTGCAACACACACTGTTTCATGTCAAACAGAATCGGCTCCATGAAGCAGAGTTTAGTTCTTCTGACAAATCCTTTTTCACGCATACATTGACAGCATCAACCCACCTGTTTTGCATCTGACTCGAGTAAGCTAATATCATAAAAATAAATGGTCTGCTTGATCCAAGTGGGTTAAACCGGAACATATATCTTTACTGGAATGTGAGCAGGAAATATCTTTAGTAAAATTTATTTTTAATAGTCAGAATTATCCTTTTATTAGCAAATAATAATTGAAAGAAATGGCTGCTGTGCATCCAGTCAGTGACCTCTGCTTTAATTCAAATATACAAACTATATATGATTCAAAACCTGCTAATAAAACAACCATTTCACTGTCAGAGGACTACAGAACAGTACTTTGTCACCACCTTGTGGCAAAAGACAATACACCAAAACATAGTTATTAACTTCTTGTATTTCGAGCACCAGTTTTCAGTTTTCTATGTCAGAGATATTCAAAGTCTGTCCTTGTTGCTGTTGCTATAATTAATGTTTTTGTTTTTATGCTTAACACTTTTATTATTTCTCAAAGCATTATAAACACGTGCTGTTTTGAAATAATTTTATCATTTTTTAAATTCAACTTACTTATTACAACAGCACCTTTTCTTCTTTTAGGTTACATTCATAYTGCAGGTAAATGTGGCCCAAAACCAATTATTTTTTGCACCTATGCAACGTATCTGATGTTTCCAAAGCGGATCAGAACACCTGTCTTGTTTCATAAGACTCTTGCATCACTGATGTAGCCAAGAGCTGATCGATCTCTGTATTTATAAAGGTACAAACCTTACGTGAGGCAATTTCAAGCGCAAAGTTTCACATGTTTTCAGCTACAGATCAGAAA
>NW_013952580.1:596283-601034 GCF_001266775.1 Austrofundulus limnaeus | reverse complement strand
GATGGATGGATGGATGGATGGATGCATGCAGATTGTGTTGTTACTTCCTCAAACAAAGCCCGCTGTGTGTGGCAATACCTCTTTATTCTGCGCAGGGTCGCCTTTGAACTGTTCATAAATAGTTCATACTGAAGTCACATTTTAATAATAATAATTTGATACATTATGGAAAAAAAAATCTGAGCAAAATTATCTAATCTAAGACCTACAGTGTGAGTGTAAACCTTGTATTAATTTCCTTACTTCCTGATTCACCTCAGCACCATCTGATGATGTCTGGCACCCCCTAGGAAGGGTGCGCCCCCACAGTTTGAAAACCCATAATAAAAATTTCATTACAACAACACACACATAAATTAATAAATAAAAAAAAATTAATAAACCAATTATTGACTTGAATGGTTAACCCTTTGACTGTCCTTGTTGGAAAGGATTCCTGAGGCCTCATGTCTAATGAGTCTAATTTGGAAAAAAAATTGCACGTCAGTAAATACGTATGATTATATTACATTCACCTAAGTCTTGTGCAAGGTTTTAGTGTAATCTWTATTTGAGAATAAGTGCTTTTGCTTTTAAGGTTCCAAGGTGTTGTGGAAATGTCTTCTTTTTAAAATTAAAAATGCTAAGTTATAAATGCAAGTCTTTTTTTGGTAACATTCAACAGCAACCAAAGACATATTGCAGCTAGTACAGCTTTCTGTAAACCCATTTATTGAGGAAGGGGTGGGTATGCAAAATCAACTTTTTTAGCTTTATATCATGTTATAAAATCAATCTCTGGAAAAAAAAAGTGCCCTGTTGCTTTGACTCATTCATGCATATTTGAGAAATCTTTGAATCTCCTGTGGTAGCCATGTGGATCGAACTCAATCCTTGCTGGTACAGAGCACCACCTATTWGTACAAAGCTCCTCCCTGGAGCTCAGTCTGCAGCTGAGCTCCAGCCCCACAGAGCRCCCCTCCCCACAAGCATAAWTGAAAACATGCTAAAGTGGGATTGTCGAAAGCAGAAGGAGAGTCTTAAAGAGACAGGGGTCAATTTCAARTTGTTGATAGGCTATAAAATATAGTTACTTGACTGTGGTATACAATTGAAATATGTGCTTAGAAAATACATAATACTSCCCTTTATAAAAATCAAAGTGTAGATAATAATAATTCTGTCACAAACATCTTAACTGCCAACTTGTGGCTAAATGCATTAAGTCACCAAAAAATAAATATTGATTCAACTGAGAAAAACCTTGTAAACCAAGTGTAAACAATGTTTTAAATCTCAACCTAGCGAGTTAAATTGGTAATATTAGCCGAAGAGTRGTGAAAGATAGGGTTGCTTATTTGATGTGTTTTCTTGTGTTGCTAATGATAATTAACATGCAAATGAAGGCCCGGAGCGAAATAGGGGAGTTTCAGTTCTCTGTTAGTAATTACTGTGTGACATCAGGATTATAAATGAGATCCCTTTTGGCAGAAGACAAAACAGTAATTGGGGTTTTGACTAAATAACCCGTAACAAAGTATGAAAGCGTTAGACATTGGTGGGGATCATAATGATTACTGTTAATTATGTGGCTGTTCCCAGGGGAAGATGGTCCAAGATGGATATGTAAAATTAGCTCTTTTTTTTGCAGAGAAGTATCCATCCTTGTTATTAATTTTAAAAAGCTCTTGTTCATTCTATTCAACACACTACATAGTGTTTGCTATTATAGGTTTAAATTCAAAGTTAGGATGTAAAATACCATTACTACTTTTTGATTTTTAAAATTTTTATTTAAATAGTTTTATTATTACTTGTTATTTGATTGTGTTTGTTTCATTATTTGCTGATTAAATCAGCAATAATTCCACCAGTTATAAACAAACTCTGACTGCTCAGCTTCTATTTTTAACTCTATAAATCCAGACGACTTCACAGAAACCCCTAAAGTTGGTCCTCTGTCAGTTTCTATTTATTCTAACTTTTTCCTATGTTTGTTTGGTAAATTTTGTAGTAATATTGTTTACTGGCAGCTGACAYGCCTCTCCATTATGTACAAGCGTTTCTCACAGGAAGGGTAAAGCGGATGGAGGCAGGGAGAGGAAACACTGCACCCATTCTTCCACCTGACGCCATTCAGAACATTTCAGATGACTTTACATCTGGCTTGTACATAAATGGAAAAATAAAAGGATCTAGTGTTTGTGCCTGTGGAGATATTCTCTTTACAGTGTGGGAACCTCCTGGTTGGCTTTGTAAGAATTTGTGCACGTCTTAAAACTGATGTGCTACCGATTGCTAATGCAAAATTGTAGGACTAATGACACTGARTTATTTCAATTTTTTATTATTATTTTATCATTGTTTGCAGAAATAATCCTTTGTGTCCGACATGTAATCCACCTTAGTTGGAGGTCATCACCTGGAAAACAAAAAAACATTTTTTTATTTGTCACATAGAGCATTTTGCTGTAACTGGGGTTTATGTTCTTTGTCTTTAGCAATAATAAACATGGTTAAATTTCAAAAGCGATAAGAGGCTAAACAGAAGGGAAATCAATGCTTTGACTCACATCGTTCATCCAGCTGGAGTAGGCGCTAACTCTRGTGAAGACAGAGGGTTTCTTGGGATAGTTGCAGCCCATGCTGGAGCCAAAGCTCACCACTCCGTGGACATCCCAGGAGCCGTCAGGGTTCTGACAGTTCAGGGGACCGCCGGAGTCTCCCTGAAGGACAAAACATAAAGAGAGTTTGTGTAGAACCTGGATTGAAAAACAATAAAACGTTCCCCAAAGTCTTACATTGCAGCTAGCCAGATTTCCATCTCCTCCAGCGCAGATCATGTTGGTGGTGACCAGATTACCCCACCAGTCACTCCTGCTGCAAGTGGCGTAGTCAACGACGGGGAGGAGGGCCTGCTGCAGGACATCAGCGAGAGGTCCTCCAGCTTTATTAAGGAACAAAATATTCAGGTTAACACATGAAGTTTACTCCATTGTATTCCAAAATTTCACCTACCAAGGCTAGTTTTGGATTTTATTTTTGCTAAATATTTCCTTTTGTCACATACCATCAATTTACAATTAAAAAATGAAAGTTGAGTAGTTTAAATCGTTAAACTCTGTACAGCACTTTGGCTAACTAAGGCTCTGTTTATTCAGAAGTAAAGCTTGTCTTGACTAATCTGCAATAACTTGATTAGATGAGAGCTCCAAACTAGATCTAACAGTTTTAGTAGTGCTCAAGTGAGCTAACAGTTTATAATTAACCTCAGAGTAATTATAGGAGCCTTGAATAAAAGGAACTTTAACATCAYATATATGCGACTCAAAGTTTTTGCTGTGGAGATTCAGACTTGATGTATCTTTGCTCTTATTTTGCCAGAAGAACTTACTCCAGAGGCGTCCCCAGCCAGTGACGTAGCAGGGAGCATTGTGAGGCAGGACTTCTCCAGCGGTGGGAAGACAGGCAGGCTTGATGCTGTCCGACAGTTTGACAGGAGTTGCCAGCTTGATCAGGGCAATGTCATTGCTGAAGAAGGCACACAAATACAACATTCATGACGGCRGCAATGAGATGCAACATCACGGATGAAARGTCGAGGCAGCAAATCACGTTGCACACTCTGTATAGTGTCAGCTACGTTTCCCGTACAGGATTCTGTAGGAGTCCCATTTGGGGTGGACAATGATTTTGCCGGGGCTGATGGCGATGGAACCAGACTCGCTGTTAATGTTCAGGTTGTGTTTTCCCAGATAGACTCTGTAGGTGCGGCTTCTATCTTACCACAAAGAGAAAACAGAGACAGATGCACTCAATTTACTAAACCAGATCGCATAAGGTACTTGTAAAATATGATGTCATTAGTATTTCAAGAGAGCAACTGCTGCTATTTTTTATTTGATTTTATTGATCAAACATAAGAACATAAGTGACCACAGTTGAAACTTGGATCTGCAYTATGCATGGAACAATAGCATCTTTATTTTAGCTTCATTTTTCTAATCCACCTTCATAAATACTTTTTCTGCAATGTTTGACTCTCATCAGCACTATATTTTCACATTTGATGAAGCCCTCTTTAACTTAGAAGTATATATATATWTTTTTTTTCTTTTACCCGATGCAGTGAGCAGCAGTGACAACCCACTGGTCAGAGATCAGAGTTCCACCACAAGTGTGGTAGAAAGAGCTACCACTCTGGTACTGCAGAGACACCTGAGGGCAACAGCACACACATTTGATGTTTTCAGAAGGACGTTTCATTTTAAAAGCTAGAATGAAGGGTGAATACCTGCCAGGGCCAGCTGTGCTGACGGACATCATCTCCACCAACGACCCTGCTKATGATGGGGGGGTAGGTGGGCCGGCCACAGGCGTAGGCTGAAAGACGACATTAGAAAACGTTGCATTTCATTGCAGTGTCCTAACACCAGCAGTTGTATTACATTTCTCAGGTTTAGGCCGTTCAGTATCACATGGCATGACGTTTCATCAGCTTACCTCCGGCAACGAACAAAGCCAAGACCAGAAACTTCATCGTGACTGTCTGTGACTTTCACAGTCTTGCACCTCCTTTTATACCGCGACACTTTGCAAACTTCCGACGTGTTATTTAGGATTTGTTTCCRCCCAGCCTGGAAAAAAAAACTGTTTAACCTTGGAGATAAGAACAAAGATATCCCAAAATACACCGTATCTTTTCTACCTCAGCAGTACCTGTGTGAGAACCAACCAGATGGCTTACCTGGTGTGATCAGGACTATTCACTA
>NW_013952580.1:588052-595954 GCF_001266775.1 Austrofundulus limnaeus | reverse complement strand
GTGTGTGTGTGTGTGTGTGTGTGTGTGTGTGTGTGTGTGTGTGTGTGTGTGTGTGTGTGTGTGTGTCATTTTATTCATTCCAGTGTCACTTCGAATAATGGGAATAAAGCTGCAGTTCATGATAAAATTTCACATAAAATAAAGCTTTTGGTATCTTGAAGAAGAATACTATTACAGATCATTTCCAGTCCAGATGAAAAGCCAGTCATGTCACCTTCTTAACCATTCCTTTTTAAAACATGACCTTCTAGCTAAATCAAGTTTTTGCAGTCATAACAGCAAAATTTTGGATGTTTTCCTTTCTTTTAAACGTTTCAAAATACATCTCAAAACATCTTTAATTCCCCTGTTATTTAATTCACTATGCAAGAGCTTTAGCATTAAAACAAATTATTTATTTAAATTTTTACTTTGATCACCTAAATTTACGTTTTTTCTGTTTAATTTTGATTTTTCAGTTGAATTGAATGTTCTGAGTTAATATTTCTGTGCTTTAGTTTTTTTTTTGTTTGTTTGTTTTGTTTTTTACATCATATTGTACAACTCTGCTGGTTTAAAATGTGATTTATAAATAAAACTAAAGTGATTTGAACTTAAACTGCTGTTTTTAAATAAAATGAGGACCAAAAGGAGCAGTCAGGACATGCATTGTAATCTTTACTTACCATTTGTTTTGTTTAATAGTTTCATTTACAGTTGTAGGAGACTAAATCAGCTAAGCTATTATTATTGCATCAACATTTCTGAATGGAAAGTGTTTAATTAAAATGAAAAAGACGTTGGTGAAATAACAGCGAAATTGGTACAAATGACACAAAACTCCCAAATAAAAATTTAAAACAGAACAACTTGAGTTTTATAGATTTGCAAGAAAAGTTTATTAGTAATTAATTGTATTGTCCTGAAACACTCAGWGCTCATGAGCAATAGAAGGTTTAAAAAGAGTAGAGACAGAATTTATGATGGATTTTTTTTTTTTTTTGCATGAACAAAACTTCTTTTTTCCACTGACATGTTCAACAAAGATAGAAGGGAAAAAAAGCTGTCAAACACTTTGGCCTTGGCCATGTATTTCTGTCAACACCTGTAATATAGAATGTCCACTTCACTCCACCCCCCATGTGAAGATTTCTCAGAAAAGAGGCTTTATTCTAGGTTGCATAACRTTGTGAAAGGTATAAGTACTGTATGCTGCACGTTTACTTTAGGCTTTGGAGATACAGACATGATGAAGTTTGTGGTGCTTGCTCTGCTGGTTGCTGGTGGTAAGAATGTTTATGTTGCAAAAAGAAAAAAGTCATAAAATTCCTTTTGCACTGACCTGTGCCTGTTTGCTGCTGTTTTTACTTTCTCTGGTAACATCATTAAAGTTAATGGCAGTGTTGTGATCACATTTGGAGTTTGGAAAGTTTCTTTTATTTATTTAATTTTTGAACATTTCCTCAGCGTACGGGTGTGGCACACCCACCTTCCCTCCTGTGGTGAGCCGAGTGGTTGGAGGAGAAGATGTCAGACCTAACAGCTGGCCATGGCAGGTAAAACYTAAAGGGGAAAATAGAGAGAGAGAGAGAAAAATGTCCACAAAATAAAGAAAATTCTAAGTGGTAAAAATAATTTGATCTGTTTTAAAACAGAACAGGTTTATGTACGTTTTCTAAGAGAATATGGGTGAATAAGTGAATAAAAATGTTTAAAATGGAAAATGGAACAGCCAAATATTTATTATTACACTATTAGAAAAGTAAAAGAGATAAGAAAACATTTTCTATGGCTATAGAGAATTTTCCAAGAGACAATAAATTGAAATGAAATTAAAAATACACATGAAAGCATTTTCAAATGTTAAATGTGTATTTTACAGATTTCCTTGCAGTACAACAGCAACGGTGAGTTTAGACACACCTGTGGAGGCACTCTGATCTCAGACCAGTGGGTCCTGACCGCTGCTCACTGCATCAGGTAGAAATCAGAAAACTATAAGAACTTAACAGAAAAATATAAATATGTATGTYGAATGTTATTTAAGTATTACGTGCTTTAATTGAACTTTTCTTGCTTCTCATTGGTTAACTTATAGTTCAGGCAGGGAGTATGCTGTGGTCTTGGGAAAGCACAACTTGAAAGAAGCAGAGGAAGGTTCTGTGACCATGAGAACCTCCAACATCATTGTGCACGAGAAGTGGAGCCCTTTGTTCATTCGGTAATTAACAAATTCAGTATGAGAACTGGATGTAAACTAAGGGATTATTGATGAAACTGAATGTCCGTGTTCTGCAGCAATGACATTGCTCTCATCAAGCTGGAGTCCCCGGTTAAATTCTCTGACAMCATCATGGCTTCCTGTCTTCCCGCTGACGGCTTCATCCTCCCCCATGACGAATCCTGCTATGTGACTGGGTGGGGGCGCATCTACAGTGAGTTAACCCTGCTTCGTTTGATTGGACATTTTAGTAGTCATCAAGGATTGCTTTTTTCTCTAAAATCAAACAGASTAAATGTGAAGGCTCAAACAACAAAGTTCTCATTTAATAAAACTAGGGTTCTGCAAAGCATCACATTTTATTTATTTTATACAGTTAGTAACTTATTGATCTATTTAATTAGTCTTTTATTTTGAAGTAAGGCACTGGAACTTTTTGTTTTTGTACCTGAGCTTATTTAGATCTTCCTTCACAGCCGGTGGTCCCATTGCTGACATCCTGCAGCAGGCTCTGCTGCCAGTGGTGGACCATGAAACCTGCAGCAAATCTGACTGGTGGGGCTTCCAGGTGACAGAAAACATGGTCTGCGCAGGTGGAGATGGAGTTGTGTCCGGTTGTAATGTGAGTCTAAGAGCACTGACTGTCAAAATACATGGTGGTGAGATGAGACATCATGTCGTTATACAAATCCTCTGGGTGGGGGGCATTTACATAACAAACAATTATATGAAAGAAAACTTTACAGGTATAGGTAATAAATGAAGAGAGTCCTTGCTCACTGTGCTTTCTGTCACTTTACTATTCAGGGAGACTCTGGCGGTCCTCTGAATTGTCAGAATGCTGATGGAACCTGGGAGGTTCATGGAATTGTCAGCTTTGGCTCTGGGCTCAGCTGCAACTTCCCCAAGAAACCCACCGTCTTCACCCAAGTCAGCTCCTACATTAGCTGGATCAACTCTGTAAGCTCCAGAAACTCACTGACTGCCTCGTGTGACGTCTTCAAAAAAATCTAACATGYTTAACCGCTTTTGTTCACAGAAAATGGTGGCGTATTGATAAGGGCAGCTTTTAAGGACACAAACAAGCACATGGACACTTGAAAAAAAAAACATAAAAAAGGAAAAATAATAAAATATATATTTTCCAATGCCTTTTTTCATGTCTTTTTTTTTATTGAACTGGAAATTTTCTAATACTAAGAAAACATTGTAGCCTAAAGAATCACATAAATACAATTTACAAGTAAATTATTTAGTACAAAAAACATTTAAAATATACATGTACAATTACTGTTTTCACCAGTGGTAAACATGATGGGAAACATATTGCCAACCACCTGCTGTAGTCTCAAATATGTTTGACGCTTTGCATTTTGCACAATATATCAGCAGAATGAATACTGTCATAGTGTGTGCCTTGTGCTGTATGTATAAACTTTAATTTACAAACGTTTATGTTTTTATATTTATAAGGAGCAAAGTTACATTTACTRAGCTGTTGCCACAAATAACCAGCAGAGGGCGCTGGAAGCATAGTTTTGGATTCCAAATATTTAAATACACAAATCAGTAAGAGTTCAAAAGGTATTAAAAAAACAAATAAAAAAATTAAAAATGGCAGCTTTAAAAAGAATAAGAATATACCTTATGTTTTTCACAAAAATGTCATGACTTAAAATACAGAATTAGTTTAGTCACAGTTTTATCCACAAACACATTTGATTCATTTTTCAAACCTTTAAGTCATGTCAGCTCCACCCATAGTGACAACCAGAGGTAAAGAAAGTACTTGAAAGAAATAACTAAGTAAAGTAAAATTACCTTAACAGAAAATGACTGGTAAAAAAAATAATAATAATTTCACTTATAAGAAAAGTCCTACTTAAGTAGAAGTCATAAAACGACACAATAATCGGGAAAGTAAAAGTCGTTTTACACATGTTGTAAGAAACGAAGTGTTGAATTTACTGAGTAAATTGCTTTACATTTACTCAACTCAGTTTAGTGAGACCAGTTCAGATAACTTGGTTATGTTAACTCAATGTTTCTTTTTTTAGAGTGCATAAACAACTCTGTTCATGCTGAGTTAGTTCATATATAAATTTGTAACGTGTAACTTCAAGAAGTACAATATAATTGGTAGGGTTTAAATCTAACTAAATAAAAGTAAAATTCATGCTTTAAAGAAAGCTTATCACAAATCCTCAAAAAAAAAAAAACACTTAAAATTAGTTACACCTCTGCTGACAACAGATTGAAGCTGGATGGGCAGTTTGAATGTGACGGAGGAGAGCTGGTTAATGTTAACAGAGCAGATAAATTCTTCACTCATGAAAACAACAACCAGGTTTCAACCTCAATCCACATAGTTTGTATGTGTATGAGGAGTGTCAGTTATCAATTAACTTCAGTTTATTTTTTGCAGAGAAGATAAATGAGTAGAATATTTATGTGACRTATGACATGTTTTGTTTCTCATCACCACCTGGACAAAATGTACCACTTTGCCTTTTACAGGAGTAACATTGTCACTGTAAATTCAGCTTGTGCAACCAACAGGATAYTCCTACTTGACTATTTCAAAATAATTTTTTAAGTTACTTTAATAAGTGCTTATAGATGAAATTTTAAATTTTTAAACTGCTCATGAGTCAAAATTAGAAACAATCATTTAACCTTTGAAGTTTTTTTGTTGATGTTATCGCAGCTATTTTTCTATTTTTTTTAACCATTTTCTCTACATTTACATGGTTCAACCAGGATATTTTATTGTATTTATCATTTTCACCCCACAAACACAGTAAAAAAACACAAATTTAACAAATGCTCACTTTTATTTCTTATAAATATTTGAGATAAATGACTTTTTAAAACTTCTACAAAAAAAACTAAACTACATTTGTAATAACACCAATAGAAATGGTCATAGAAAAACACGTGTTCACAGTACATATAAAACGACAGATTAGAGTAATAAAAAGGCAGTCATACATGACAAAAGTTTTTTTAAGTTACATCTAAATACAAAAAACAAAAATGTAAAACGTTTTGACATCATTGTAAGAAAATAAACAAATTTAATTATTTGAAATTAGTAGTAAATAAATCTGCTGACAAGTTTGTGAAATGTAGCCAAATTCCAGTGACAATCCAGTAGTGAGGAGATGCTGCTGTTTTTAATATTAACTTGATGCAAAACTCAAAGCTGAACTAAATAATGACACTAGTGGAAGGCACTTGTTATACAAAATCAATTTAAGGTTTTAGCTGTGCAGTTTTACAAGATGAACACATTTACACTGAGTGACTGATAAGGCCAATCTGACTTCAGTTGTTCATGTATAAAAAAAGAAATTAAGGGTCCCAGGTAGTGATAAAAAAGTATACTGATGTAGCTTAAAGCATTTCCCTGAATAAAGCCTGAAGACTCTGCTCTTCTAACACTTGTTTTTAATGAAAATGTGGCTGTACGTCAAGCTGTGGATAAAGGAAGAGTGATGAGGCGACCAATGGGCAGCTGTTGTTATTACGGTGCAGCTGCACACTCAAGAGTCTGTTTTCTGCTCATCCAAAATAAAAAAATAACATCCCCCAAGAAGCTGAGACTACATTACTGCATTCACAACTCACCATGACTACTGAGTCAAAGCTTTMAACTATTCACCAAGTCCCCCAAAAACATACATTCTTCTGTCGGTCGTTTGTAGCAGAAAGAAGACTGAAACGACGCTCTGTTAAAAAATATATATATAATTATTAGTTACAAAATGTCCTAAAAATATCTGGGAAGCACTTTTACAGGAAAAAAAAATGCACTTTGCAATGGTTTAGTGTAAATAACTAACTGAAGGGCATGTAATGTTGCATTCAAAGTCAGACATTGGTAATTAAAATCTTTATCAAAAACACTCCTCTTGAAGTTTCCTGGAAAACTATTCCTTCCTTAAACAGTCTCGTGACTGGTTACCAATCACAACTTTAAAATATACTATTATTGCACTACACATAATACAATGCCCCTTCCATTTTCAGTCTTTAACCAGCAATATTAAAGTAGTACCATAACAAATTGACGTGTGTTTTATTTGCATTTTTTGTATCTTATAATTAAACATGTAAACCAACATGATACTTAAGTAAACAAAAAACAAAAAGTGTAAGCAAAAGAAAAAAAAACAAAAGAAAAAAATTCTTAATCCATGTACATTTAGTTCAGTAGCAGTTAGCTGTAGCTTGGCTGCTGTTTGCCAACTGGCTAGCATTAGAGAAAGCTTTTTTGTTTTCTGTTTAAACGTTGATAGTCAAAACTGGTTCATTAAGCTTTAAAAAAAATGTAAAGATACGTTTTTTTGGCCTAATTAACTATTTGAGTTAATGGAAAAATTAATTCTGACTGCACTGTTTAAATGCTCACAATGCCACATTTTCTGAGCCTGATTTTGCACTACTAGCCTCAGCTGGAATTATCTTGAAGTAAAAGGGTTTTGTTTCGTTTTTTGTTCGTTTTTCTAAAGTCGGATGTAAAAATAGAAGAAACTATATTTTGGACAATCAGGAAGATTTCCAGGTAGCATAACACCACAGTAAAAACAATACTCAGCCGGTTTGGTTAGCCGCTGGCAGCAAAAATAGGCCTACAGTGTGCAAATGGCAGCCATCACATCAAGCAAGCATACATGACCATTTCTACACAGATCCTCAGTGCAACCCTTCATTATAGTCTCCTCATCTCCTCTGCCTACAAGCAACTCATACAACAAGTGTGCAATGGAGATAGGTTTAATAAAGTAGCACATTAGGAGAAACCTAAAAGACAAAAAGGCATCCAAATAGTCCAATATGTCATGGTGTAACAAAAATCTGTCATATTATGAARTAGGAGTGATCATATTATTGTTCACCTCCATTGCCATGATCTAATGAGACCTACAATAAAAAAAATCTTCTTCTGTTCAAACATGAGATACGATGACACATTTGAACAGAAAACAGGGTCCATAGCACAACACGATAGAACATTTTCAGTTCATCAGTTCTTGGCTTGACAAGGCAAATCCAGGTCTACAAAAGATGGTAAGTCCAGAAAGTTCACTCAGTTATGTTGAAACTGTTGAAACATCAGGTACTGTAGGTATTAAAGTGGAGGCACTTTATCCTCATACTGTGGCGGTGGGGTAAGAGGTTCAATACTGATTCCAGGTGCTGGCTGAGAGGTGCCAGTTGTTTTCATGGGCAGTTTCTCTGACTTAATCCTCCGGATTTTGATGGGGAGAAGACTGAGGCTGTTTTTCCCAGGTCTATGGTTCGTTGTGGAAACAGCAGCGGCAGGAGCGTTTGAAGACTGGTCAGGTGGCGACACGGTAGTCGTGACCTCCGACTCTTCGTTCTCGTACTGTATGCCATCGACTTGGACCAGCTCGTCATAAGATGGCAGCTGGGAGATGCTTGGGCGAAGGTTGCTCTGACGGACAGGGTACTGGCCACTGCATACTGCCTCTTCATAGGTGGGGACAGCGTAACGTTGGGCTTGCTCCTCAGCACTGTAAACATTGAGAGATAAATTATCCTGTTAATCTCACAAAATGTCCTGACACATTTTAGCCTCTTTACCACACATCTGGTATATTAAAGGAGACCAATTATTGGTCCTAGAAATTTTTATGGTATGTCTGTGGGCTATCCAGACCATGTTCATTCAATTC
>NW_013952580.1:586346-587597 GCF_001266775.1 Austrofundulus limnaeus | reverse complement strand
AGATTTAAGTCAATGATGACAAGACTCACGTTTCTCTCTCGCTCTGTTCCCTTGCTGCTGCTTCTCTCTGGTTCTGGGTCTCCCGGATTCTCAGCTGCTCCCGCTGCTTGTTCCTCATTCCCAAACACAAGGACAGCAACAGCATGGCCACGCCAGAGCCCGCCAACACGAACGCCACAGAAGATGCTTTATTTTTCCTGGTATCAATGGCGTTGTTTCCCCCTGAACTGCTGCTGTTAGTCGAAGATCCATCTGTAGGCACCACGCTCCACACGATCATCACAACACCGAGAGCGATAAGACCAACTCCCAGGGCACACAATGCATACTGGGAACCTGAGTTTCCATTGTTTTCGCTGTTGGTCCTGCGGTGGTTGTTGATGCCATTGCTGTTGTTGTTGCTGTTGTTGTTGCCGTTATTATTAATCACTTCACTCCCCGGTGAGCATGGYGGTCCATCTACACTAGAACGCATCTTGCCAACCTCAAAGTCTCAGTCAGACCCAATCCAGTGAGGTTAAAAGCTGTAAGAAAAAGGCAAAATGTGAATCCTCTAAGATTTACCAGTCAGCCCTGATCTACCTGACTCAAGCTGAAGGGACTAAATTTCCCCTCTTACACCTGTGTGCAGCACATGAAGTATGACGAATGTCTCCAGTCAGAGTTCACCTGTTCTGAACACACGGCTGCTGTTTAAAGGGTTGTACTACGAGTCCAAGCCCAGTTTTCCAAGGAAATTGACAGCACATATAATTCACTGAAGTGAAATAAATGTGAGGCTTCCAGAAGTAGGTGTGCTGCCTGGTAAAAAATTTACAGCAGCCGTGCCTTTCAAAGTCACCTACCTTGCCGGGAGCAACTAAGGTCAATAAAAAAGGGTGGATTACTGTGACCACAGTAAATCAAGAAACATTACATAATCCTGGACTCTACAGATTTACTGTGCTGTTATCGTCTTTTAAATTAAATTTATGGACCATTTGGTGTTTATCACCAATGAGAAATTACTGAAAATTATTGTTCAGAGCAAAATGATTCCTTGAAATGCAATGAAAATGACATATGGGCATACAGCGGGTAAAATAAGTATTGAACACGTCACCATTTTTCTCAGTAAATATATTGCTAGAGGTGCTAATGACACGAAATTTTCACCAGATATCGGTAACAACCCAAGTGATCCATACATACAAAGAAATCAAACCATAAATGTCCAGAAATGAAGTTATTTGTAATAATGTGGAATGGCAC
>NW_013952580.1:579985-585258 GCF_001266775.1 Austrofundulus limnaeus | reverse complement strand
ATTATTAACACTTTTGTAAGTTTGAGAGTAGGCTAATGCTTCACAAATCTTTATCCCAGTCCCCAAATAATCCAACATTGAGGCTAATTTAAGAAAGGGGGTGGGCACAATCTATTTTCTGTTGCAAAGCAGAAAATATCATTTTGTACAAATCGAAATATTATAAATTAGGGCTGCCACRATTAGTCCACTAGTCACAATTATGTCGACTATTAAAATCGTTGACAGTTAATTTTAATAGATGATGCATCGTTTTCTTTCTAAATTTGTTTTTCTCTCTGAACTGTTGCGGCGCCTTCCACTGCCGTGTCTGCCTTTCTGTCCTTGACACACCCACTAATCAAAATAAATAATCTGTGATTAGTCGACTATAAAAAATAATCATTTGTGGCTGCCCTAGTTACCACTACTGCGCATGTGTGTTCAGGACGGAAAGGCGGACGCGGCAGTGGAAGGCGCCGCAGCASTTTGGAAAGAAAAACAAATTTAGAAAGAAAACAATGCATCAACTATTAAATTAACTGTTGACGAYTGAGCTATACAACTGAATGAGCTATTACTTTTCTTTCAGGAATAAAGGTAATTGAAATGCATCATGTTTTCTCACAGCACTGCAGCTCTAGGAGTCAGATTATGAGGCACCTAAAGATGCCCAACTCTAATCATAATATAACCTCTGACATTTATCCTTAAGCTTGAGTTCATTTTAAAAGGAGACACATCATGCTTTCAAATCTTTCTTTTTCAYACTGGGGTCTATATAAAGTAAAAGTGCAATGCTTTGGTCTGAATTCCTCCTTATTGTAACTCCACAAGCCCCTTTCACCCCTTTCTTTGGAGGTGTGTCTCAAATCAACTGTCTTTTTAAATCCAAACKAGGCCACTTCATCTAGGTTCAAAATTCAACTTTTCTGCACTCCTAATGTCTTCAAGTTAGGGTTGGGCAGTATTGCCAAAAAACAATCACGATTAATTGTGGTATTTAGGCGATAACAATTAATTTGACGATTAATCCCCTGGAGTCCCTGGTCACCCTTTAGTCACATGACCAATTTACTGGGAAAGATTCTTCAGAAAAAAATCTGCTCCAAATTGTGTCGAAATTGCGGACTTCTTCAGGCTACACATCAAATTTAAAATTGTGTTGATAGATAAATTACACAACTTTTTTCGTCATATTTGAAGCAGAGAGGAGCACCGAGCGGACTGACGATTAATCGTATTAATCGTCAAGTGCCAAAATAAAAATCGATTAACGTTTTTCTGACGATTAATTGCACACGATATGATTATGCCCAACCCTACTTCAAGTACACAACAAATGCATTTAACAGCTAAAAAAGGGTGGATTGTTCCATGATATGGTATGTTTGTGTACACAAAAACCATTTAAGAATACAACACAACCCAGTAAGGACAAAATGGCAACCCCTAAATACCAAGGTGAAGGTGAAAAGTGACAAAATCACTCATGAAAGAACTTAAGACTAAAGTCATGACTCTGAATCGAGTTAATATTAAAACAGCTCATTGATTTATTACCTCATCATTAAAAAAAAAAATCTTAACCAGCCTGCTTCAAAATCGTGTTGACCCAGAGGTGCAAAGGAATGTAACACGAGGATGATCACAGACTGGGACGGTTTTAGAGTCCAGCCTGGGAGGTTCACTTCACCCGGCAGTGTGGTAAGATACTGACACGTTAAAACAAGCTTAATCCTGCACACAATGCATGTGTTATATGTGTCTGCACACAGTTAAACAACTAGACAGCGTTACGACTCAACATAAAGGCCAGTAGTTTCAGGAAATGTTTCTGTTGTTGTTTGACCTACAGGCTTTCCACCGTGACGTGTTTGTTAAACACTAAGCGCTTTGTTTATGTTGAGCCCAGAGGGTTAAAATCGTAGCAAACAAACTTTTAACTATTTACCCACAAATGTAAAATAAATAAAAATAAAAATAAAAACACCATTCTTTTTTTATTTTCATGGGTGCGAGCGAGTATACCGTGATTCCCACTCACCTCCGCATCATCCGCTTCCGCTTCTTCTTGATTTCTCCCAGCTAAAAGCCGGTGAGGCGTTCAGGGGCAAACTCTTCCCACGACGGCGGAAATTTCAGAGGTTTTTTTTTTATTTGATGGCAAAATTCATCTGAGAATCAGGAACTTTCCTTTAAGAAGGCTGGGCCCCGGTCAGACAAGAAGATCGAGAGGAATCAGGAAGGAGGGGTCTTCGGCCGCGCTTCACTTCCAGTTTTATTAACCCTTTCACTTCCGGTTTGTTCACAGACAGAGAGCAGAGGGCAGGGGCAAGCATTCTAGGAATTTCACCCCTGCTCTCAAGTTACTTTGCAAAATAATGCAAACTGGGAGCCACAACTAATAGAACCAAATGACTTGCGTGGAGTTTGTCTTTGCTGTAGTTCCACATTTGCTTTAAAATTACCAGGAAAATACACATAAAATGTAATAAAATAAAGTAATGATAATAATTGGCTTACTTGTTTGTAAAGCCTTGACCCCTATAGGCATCATGAGTAGCTACTTCTCCGGAAAGGTACGCTTTATTAGGTTAAAGACTGCCTGTAATCTACACTTGTTCAAATAATTCAATTTAAATGGCATTTTAACAAGCTTTGGCTGCAGAGTACATCAATTGTGGCTGTAACTGGATTCAAACAAATACTTCTTCAAGTACTTGCTTTCATATCAGAACTTGATTAGATTATTTTCAAAGTTCAAGGCCAAAAAGGTGTATTTATGTTTATTGCAGTTTATTTATTTTTTATTTTTTTACACTGCAGGGAAGGGTTTGTCACTGGAAAAATTGAGTTTTCTGTGAAAATACAGTGCGATTCCTGTCTGGAATGACTGACATTTCAAAACACATTTGTTAACTTAATTGTTTGTTACACTAAGTGAAGGTTAAAATGATCAAAACAGTAGTTAAACGCTAAATTTAGAAGAAAAAATGATTGTTAAAAAGCTCTGATTAGCAAAACTGTAACTAAAAGCGAAAATACCAAAATCATAAGTGCAAGCTAAATGTTGCAGATCAGTTTAAAGTATGAGAAGACCAAAATAAAGAAGCTGCTAAAGCCGAATTCAGAGAACAATGTTTTGCAGGTAAAAGAAGGGATCCCATTGTATTTCTTTTGAGATGTTTTTTTGTAAATCAAGTTGAAATAGATAAATATAAAAATGTTGCATGATAAATGCATTATGTGTAAGCCACAATTCATTATTGCCAATGTGCTCTTTAGCCACAACAACAGTGAAAAGTTGTTGTTCTAGTTTTACAGCTTTTTCTGGAACCCTTTCAGTTTCTGTGTTTACAGATGCGGTTGTGTTTGGTAATTTTCCATAGATTCTTTTACCATTCCAGCAAAAAAAAAAAAAAGGAGAAAAAAAAGAAAGAAAGAAAAAAGAAAAGAAAAGAAAAATAGGCATTAGTGACTCATGTGGAATTACTTTACTTTCACATTACAGTGTTTTTTTATGATGACATAATTGAAATTCCAAAGAGGATGGGCTCTATCTCAGGTAAATGAGTGAGCATAAAAGCCTGGACACTAAATAAGCCTTCTTACTTATTGTCAGCAGTTTGACTGAAAAGAACTATGACTAATTTTCATTGTTGAATATCAAAGCTTTTGCTGATCCCACATTTTCTCAAGGAGTGATGACAGTTTGTTGAGTCAGTTTTAAAACGACAGCAACCTTTCACTTTTCACTGCTTTCCTTTCTCACCATAGCGGAACAGTCCCGCAAAAATCTTTTGCAGCCCAGTCCAAAATCTACCATCAAAAATCTCAGACAGTTTATGAGTCATTGTTTTTCATGTTGGATGTTTAACAAGCAACAAATTGAATTAATTTACGTCAGTGGCCCAGGTGACTTCTCTGAACTGTCCACACTTGTTTTATTATCCTGTATCATTAACTTTAACTTCCTCTTTGTAAATTTACCGACAGGTCCAGTCATGTGACATRGACAAWTATGTATATTAGTCATCTGTTTGTGAGGTTGTACAGAAAGTTTGTAATTTATTCTGTACTTTCAAACAGTTCCATAATGTGTGTGCTACCCTTTGCTTTTCTTCTTCATCATCCCAGTATTATTGTCTTCATCTTCCTTTTCAGTAAAGCAGCCTTTGTGTTTTGGTCTCTGGGGAAGCTTTCTTCCGCTTTAGCTTTTGTCTGGTTTCTTTGTTACAGTACATGCACAMACAGAGAGAAGGGGGGAACCTGTGTGAACAAGCGCTGATTGCATCTCCTTGTCTGGATTGATCCTACATCACTGCCAGTCTGTAATCAAATCTGCTGGCAGCCACAAAGGAAAACATTACACTGAGAAATAAGCCTGATTTACACCCTGAATAAACTTTATGTGAGGCGGTTTAACTTATGAATACGTGCAATTGCTTCACTCATTAGAAAACCCAAGGATAGTCAAATAAAAATAACCCTTATGATTTATTCTCATCTTAAAATCTCATTAGCATCCATTGTTGTGCAGCTGCTGATTTCTCTATTAAGTATTTACCCGGTGGAACTTCCTCCTTCCTCTATTATATTACTAATATCACAAAGAATCATTACCCAGCCAGGTGGTTTGGCAGACAGGTTGTAGGTGAGGTTAAGCACCCACTTTGCTGTGTCATCTTTATGGCATAAAGTCCAGGTCACTGTGAGTAAGACAAATAAGTTATACCATGATAAATTGTTTGTCTAAGTTTAAGGCTGAAAACTGTGGTAGAGATGGAATATTTTGGTTTATTCCGACTACTGCGTATTTCATGAAGTACATTTTTAAATGAGTGTTGTTTTTTCCTCATTTTAGCTATTTTTAGTCACATGTTTCACTGTTTTTCTTTACAGTGGGGATTTAATGTTTTTATAATTGTTGAAAGCAAACATTGTT
Organism: Austrofundulus limnaeus; assembly: GCF_001266775.1. Lineage (NCBI taxonomy): Eukaryota > Metazoa > Chordata > Actinopteri > Cyprinodontiformes > Rivulidae > Austrofundulus > Austrofundulus limnaeus. Next base: position 580,331 of record NW_013952580.1, on the reverse strand, counting down.
CTTGTTTTCTTTTTTTCATGGTTTGTGGTTGTCAATTTTCTTTTTGTATTTTGTTGCTATATAAGTAACAAGAATTCAGTTGATTCTGGTGTTAAATAACTATCTGACTTACTGATGCATCCCAATATTTTTTCTGGTTTGGCATATAGGAACTATTTACAAATCATCTATAATTCTGTACCTGTTTGTCTGTAGAATTAGCTTATATTTCTGTGCAGTAGGGAGACCGGGGACAGTCGCAACATGTCATTTTTCTCCAAACAGAAACAAGCTAGAATAACGACACTCACACTGTACATGCTCAGTAAGATGCAGAGAAAAAGTAAGCAGATTCAAAAACTGCTCC
>NW_013952580.1:573004-578185 GCF_001266775.1 Austrofundulus limnaeus | reverse complement strand
TATATATATTTGAATAAATGTATCTGGTTCAAACATGGTTGAAATGTGGTCTTTATTGTATCAAAAACACATTCTTTCATTTCCATAAACTTCCGTTCAGTATCCTTTCAGCTGTGACCCTTTGCCGGTATTGTTTAAATACTTTTTGTTTACTTCACAGTATAAAACACCAAAGAAGTTGCTACATTTTGTTTTCACACAGAGAAGTGTAAAATGACAAAAGGGACTTTCAATCATAAACAAACAAAAAAATATTTAAATTTCTGTTCAAGTACTTTTTTTTACTTCCATCTTCAGCTACACTAACAAGATATCACAAAGACAAATTCAATGGCACAAAAGCACTGAAATTTTTATTTATGTTTTCCCTGCAGTTTGTTTTAAAAATAGTTGTTTTTTAACCCAGGACTGATTTGTTTGTTCACAACAAATAGAAAATAAAATAATTAGCAAGTTGCATCCTAGTTTATATGCATACTGTAATTTTAATTTAAAAATCATTTAGCTTAAATCCTTCATCACGAGTCAGACATAAAAGAATGTCAATTATTGATCAAAATAACAAGATACCACCCATGCTCTGATTACGTCAATTGGAAACTTATAAAAAGAATCGTCCTTTTTATAAAGTGCAATGATTTGACCTGTGTAGGCTCACAACTTTTATGTTCAGGTTCATATCGTTGGCAAACACATTTGTTGTAGTTCCAGCCTCAATTGCGTCACACATTTGTGATCTCACTGCTGGAGTAACGTTGGACTGGACTTCCATCAGCTCTGGGTGGAGTATGGTCTCGAACTTCCCGAGGCAGGGAGCCGTAGTTGTTATGGCAACTCAGGTCTCGCCCATTGCGGTTTTTGGGACTGAACCCAGTTGGGGGCTGGAACAACAAAACACCTCTTTATTTCAACATCACTCATTGATTTTATCCTTGTAGTTAATTTATTAATATTTGGTATTGTGACTAAACCATAAGCCTTAATAATGTAATATCATCTACAAACTTAACAGTATAATTTGAAGAGCGATCAGCAATCATGGCAAACTACATGGGACTAATACATCAGCCTTGTGGGACCCCAATATTCACAACGTTACAGAATGAGTATCTATTGCCAACTTCTACACTTATTTAGTGAAACTCCTTAGTTTTAAGAGTTTTGTTTCACCTTGACAGCCCTCCTCCTCAGTGAGCCCTCGTCCTCAGTGTGTCGGCTGTTAGCGCTGGGGGGTCTGCCTAGGGAGTTCTGGCGAAACAGTTTTAGTGGAGATCCTAAACCTAAATGCTCATAGTCCTTTTTAGCGTCCACTCTGCAAGTGAGCATACAAAAATAGCATTTTAGGGACCACAACATGCACCACTGAAAAGAGGCAATGATACTTTTTATGTGACATTTACAAATACAGCATTATCAGTTTTACTCTTATTGCTGTTTGCTAATTCCCAAACAAGGGAATCAATGGGGAATTCTTAGGTAAACACAATTTAGCAAATAAACTAACAGCAAATATCTGACCAGGATCTGAGGCAGCAGCAGGTTTTTCTTTCTTTTTTGGCTTTGCAGTAATCCTATTGTTCATTTTACTTTTATTGTGGGATGTGTGGACATTTTTTCTCACCTWGCAGAATCAAGTAGTGTCTTTAGCTCCTCGTCAAGGTGTCTGCGGACCATATGTTTGTTACTGGGGATCCCCAGTGCAGTTGCCATAGAATCAGTGTTGAAAGCATGGTCAAGCACCAAAACAGCTCCATGAACTCCACTATGTAGGAGACTGTCAGCGAATTCCTAAAAAATAAAGAAATGGACTGTATTGAACAGAGTATAGGGATTTTTGAAATTTACACATTTTCTTCAAAAGGAAATCGGTAAATGGCTTTAGCTACATGTATTCAACTCAGTTAAGTGGAGCCAGTTAACGAAACTTATTCAAGTAATTTCAACATTTAGTTTTTATTGTGAGGATACATTAAAATTCATGTTGTTTATAAATAAATTGCAAAGCCAGACATTTTTATCAGTTATCTGTGAATGTGGTCAGTGTGACGTTAATCTGCAGCCTCAACAAAGGTGTGGTATCATGATAAGTGTGGTAATCAAGTAATAGCTGTTTGAGTTAAAGTAACAAAGGCCGTTTATCACTATGTTCATTATCTCACTCTGTTGACACAAAGAAYCATGAGTGAAAATAAATACCTTCACTGGCCTGTGATAGTGAGGCTTTGTGCACAAGTTCAATGAGGTAAGATCCTCTCTCATGTCTTTCTTCAGCTGTCGGCTATTCTTCTCATCAGTTCTATTTTCCTTAGCTGTCAAACTAAAAACTGTTTATGTCTCACTGTTTTTCGGTCCTACCTTGAGGTCAATATCTCTGACCCACTTCACAACGCGATGGGATGTCCACACCAGCGGATCCACATTCAGATGCTCACACTGTATCCTGCGAGCCTGCAATTCCTAAAAACAAAAAAAGTTAAACRTGTTTCACATAACTAACAGCTCTTAGTAAACTCGATTAAATGCACTCCTGGAACCTTCTCTTGCTCACCTCTTTGTCAAAATGGAGTAAGTGTAGCAGTTCGATGCCCAGCAGCAGGCTGGCCTGATGGGACTTCTTGGTGATGTTGAGGTAACGTTCCAAGTCTCGACGTGTTAGAGAGCTCAGCAGGCGTCCGTCCACAAGGTGGGTGTGAAAAGCCTGGGAGTACTGAGGCAATCCAATGTCACTTAACCAGGCCTTGGCCACCCAGTGGTGGTCCAGATCGGCAGCTTTGGACAGCCTGCAAACAGACAGGACTTTTCTAAAGGGTTACTTTACAAAGAAAGTACATTTTAGAAAACCAACTGTATCTACTTGTCAACAAAAGAAGTTTTGCAGTAGTTCATTCAGCAGAAAGATGTTTGAAATAAAATCACTACTCTTGCCTAAGCATAATGATTACAATCATGAGTAAATGATTTGCCATAAAATTCTGTAGGAACACTTTTGGATTTTGAAAACTTTCATTGTTTACTGACTCCCTATAATTACAACGGTGTTTGTAATTTGGGGTACAATATCCCAACAACTTCCGGATGGATTTAGAATAAATGAAGTTCAAAGAGTCTGTTATTGTTTTTAATATTTATTGTTTACATTCCATAAAATAAATTAATCTATGATGATTTCTTCATTTTCTTTTAACATGATTTTAAAAATGCTGGTAATTTCTGAATATTCACAAACTATTAAAAAAACAAACTGGAGCTATTAAATTGAATATGTATGCATATTTGGGATGCTGACTGTTAATCAGTTTGAGTTTTATATGAACTACTTGAATGAGCAACTTCAAATAAGATTATTGGATGATAAAATGTTTTTATTAGTTCCAGCTAAAAAAGAAGAAAGAAAAGAAAGAAACGGCATTAAAAAAAATGTGTTTCCTCCTGAACTTAGGTATTGTATTTATGTTAGGCTGATGAACATCTAGGACCTTTAACCTTTGAAGTGTGATGCCGTACAAATGATAGGGTTTTACATTTAGTCCCCAGTAGATGGCGCTATAACAGCACCAGTTCATCTCGTCTTCAAAACAAAACCTTTCAATAGTTTCCTTACTCTTTTCCATTTTCGGCATCTCTGTAATCTTCAATGGCCAAGCGGAGTTTTCGGCGATGCATCACACTACTGACACCTAGACCCAGTTCCAGGTCTTCATCTGTTAGTCCCAGTAAAACCTGCAAATTTGAAAGTAATAAGTACTGCAGTATTTTTTTTAAATCTAAAATCACTCTGTTCAAAATTTGTTAATTTTTTATAGTTTTTTTCACAAAATAAAAGAGAACATAAGGTATCAGTTTCATCCTACCCTCCCACTCTTGACGTTTTCTGAGCAGGTGCGGATGTACATGGGCATCGCCATGACCACCTCCAGCCAGGCCTGCACGGTGCCTGCCCTCCACTGAGACATGGGAGTCATCCTGGCCAGTTCCACCTGCTGGAGGCGATCCAGCTGGTCCTCTGAGCCGTCCGACAGGCTGAGGCTGCGGCGGGTGGGGCTGGAGAGGCTGTCTGAGTCTGGGTGGATGAGGAGGGGGGAGTGAGGCAGATAGGAGTGATGTGGGTGAGGTTGTGACTGAGGGCTGAGCTGGCAGTGAAACTAGTGACCACTGATTAAAAACAAACATTAATATCCCAAAACAAGAGGGAATTTAACAAAAGATCAGCTGAATGGAGGGAATATTCTTTATTTTTTTTATTTTTTGCTTTTATCACAAGAATTTATTTGCAAGTTGGGATACTGTAAACAAAAAGGCAGCTTTTACAAACAACCTACTCATTTAAGAAGCCCATTAGAGCAGCAGCTGTTTGAGCTGTTGAATTGACATGACTCATTTGTTTAATTTAGCCTGCAGCAGCTCAGCAGTGTGCAGCATTTTCATGCATTTTTATTAGGGCTTCCTCAAATTTTACAAATAAAAAAAAAACTTTAAAATGTATTATGCACGAAATTGTTTCTTATATTGAGTAGAGCTTACCTGCTGAAACACAACAGTGATTCAAACATATATATGCAGCCTATATTTGTTTTTATTTTTCTGTAAATCATGTCTAAAAATGCAGGGTTCATGCCAACATTTCAGTATATTCACCAGCAGGTGGCAGCCTTGTAACATTTTCTGAACTCAGCAGTTGTTTTTTAWTTATAWATTGCTTTCYAGCATTCAAATAAGAACATTTACCTCTACCTGCACAGCACCACTTATTAAAGTCACTCAACTCTTCTAATACTTTTAAAAATCTTTACTTTGACAACAGCCTCACAATATATAATGACTTTGCCTACTGAACATTAGCCACAACCATCAAGGCTAAAACTCTGAGGGTGCTGGGAAGCTAATGAGCCTCAGATAAAAGCATCTATCTCAAAGCTGAGTCATAATGGATCAAGAGACTCTTTGTCCTTGTTGGCTTTTGCTTTTACAGCATCCATTTTGTTATTTTAGTGAAAAGCTRGAGACGTCATTGTGAATGATGTTCTCTGTCCAAATCATTCACTTTGAAATTTTATTTAAAAACAAAGCTGAAGAAAAAACAAACAAACCAAGAATCAACTGGTTGTTTTGTAACTGTGTGTGTGTGTGTGTGTGTGTGTGTGTGTGTGTGTGTGTGTGTGTGTGTGTGTGTGTGTGTGTGTG
>NW_013952580.1:565057-570500 GCF_001266775.1 Austrofundulus limnaeus | reverse complement strand
TGTGTGTGTGTGTGTGTGTGTGTGTGTGTGTGCTGTTGCCAGTAAGAGGAAAAAGTACAACCTTTTTGGCAAAATTTACTGTAATCCCTTAAAAAAATAGAAGTTATTGGGTTCTAATAAAGATATTTTTATTAGGTTTCAGTCTTCTATATTGAGCTACGTGCTTTTATGTGCCTTCCAAAGAGCAGTGCATAAACTCACTGCATAAAATTTATTGCTTTGGCAAGAAYTGCTCCATTCCAAGTAGATCTGTCTCTTATCTCTAGTGAAGGCAACCTACTGGAAGCACAGTGTTGCTTTAAATAACTATAATATGATTTTTACAATGTTTCTTTTTGTTTTTAATCAGAGGAAAAAGTGGTGTCAGCCAAACAGCCTCAAACCATGTTAACAACAAAACCATGAATRCACATGAATTATGGTTTTCTCTTCTTTCATTTCGATCAACCAGTTTTATTGTGATCTACAATAAATAAATAATTACATAAAATATATATATTTTTCTATCAGCTCATGGCTTACGTATGTGATTTCTTGTAAACTGTTGGAAACAATAAAACAATTTTTAAGGAGCAGAGATGTCACTGCAGTCCAGCTATGGACATCCTTGTTCTTTTTCTGCTGAGGATGAAGATATGAACCCTGGTATCAGACAGACAGAGACACCAGTGATCTTGTTGTTCTGACTGTTCACGGGTGGAATCTAAACCTTTAGAGAGAATTACATTTTAAACTCCTAATAAATGTGTTTCAGAAAATGTTTGTTCTTCTCTGATCATAATCAGTTTGTTGAAAATTTGTTTTTTTTCAGTGGGAATTTAATAGTGTCTGAAACATGTTAGTTAATTATTATGCTAAACAAATGTAATAATTATTTACCTGTGAATAAAGGTGAGAAAAAACATTTTAAAATTTGATGTTTCTTTACATATTTTGTGGTATTGTTTGTAGGTTTGCAAGGGGCTCACTCCCATGAAGCTAAAGCCATTTGGGGTGCAATGGCATGGAAAAGTTTGGGAATCCCTGGTCTAATCTATTTGTTTATTTTGGCTAACTCGGGCAGTATTTCTACTGTTGTATAATACAAAAATATCTCTATCTTCCTCTGCTTATCTGTAGTCGGGTTGCAGAGACAACAGGTCCAGAAGAGAAACCCAGACGTCCCTCTCCCAACGACACTTTCCAGCTCACACTGTGCGACCCAGAGGGGTTCCTAGTCCAGAGAGGATACATTATCCCTCCAGCAAGTCCTGAATCTTACCCGGGGCCTCCTGCCAGTGGGTCGTGCCCGGAACACCTCTTAAGGGAGGTGTCCTAACCAGATGCTCGAACCACCTCAACTGACTTGTTTCGATGTGGAGGAGCAGCGGCTCTACTCTGAGCTCCCCACGGATGACAGAGCTCCTCACCCCATCTCTAAGGCTGAGCCCGGCCACCCTACGAAGGAAGCTCATTTTGACATTTGTATCCAGGATCTTGTTCTTTCTGTCATGATCCACGCCTCATGACCATAGGTGAGGGTTGGAACGTAGACAGACCAAGAGCTTTGCCTTTCGACTCAGTTCTTTCTTCCCCACAACTGACCGAACCAACATCCTCATTACTGAGGTCGAGACCCCAATTCATCGATCCATCACCCGCTCCATCCTACATTCACTTGTGAAAAAGACACCCAGATACTTAAACTCATCCACTTGAGGCAAAAATATAAATCTCACCATTTCTCCTTAAACAGATTTTGTTACAGCGCTCACTTGTTTTCATAAGAACACAATTCAACTTGAAGAAGTGCTAGAAGTCACATCAGTTTGTTATGTTTCAGAGTTAGAAAGCACCCGCCAACACAGTTTGCAACCCAGTGCAAGTCTTTGTAAAACAGCTAGGTCCTGATCATCCTGAACCCACTGAGTTTGACTGGTTGCAGTTTTGGGTCGCTCCACTGTGTTGAGAGAGTCTGATGGAAGTTTGACAGGAGGGGGTGGGGTCAAGTGTTAGAGGTTAGTGGTCACATCAGTCCAGACCATTATTGACACCATGTGCTGACACGTAGGATCTGTCTCAGCTATCAGACATGGCCTCATCTTCCCTCCACTTCCCTTTTAGACGACTGGATTTAATGTAACATTTCAAACGATGTAGAGAGGTGTTCTGCTTTGGACTAAAAGTTAAACATGGGAAAGTGAGAAAATGAGACCATTTAGAAGCTGGAAACCACTCTCAGATGAACTTGCAGGGCTGAAGAAAACTATGCAAATGGCAATCTAACCCCAACAGCAAAAAAAAAGGACAAATCAGGATTAWAACCATAACACCACACAAGGACAGTTACACAACACAAACACAGGAAAAGAGAGGACAGCCACATGAAAATCATTGAGATTTCTTTTATTTTAAAATACGTTTTCTTTTTCTTATTTAGTTCTTTATGATGTAACATTGTTGCCATGCCTTAAAAAGTTGCTAATTCTAAAACATCTCAGGGCTTCAGAATAGAAATCCTCCACTGAGGCCTACACCTTTGACTTTAAATAAAACTCTTTGATAAAAATAATAATAATAATAATAATAATAATTATTAATATTATTATTATTTTAATTTTCATTTCATTTCTGTAAGTATATCTCATTTACAAAAAATTTAAATATCTGTGGAAAAAAGTGGCTCAAAATAAAGGAAACTATACAATGTGTTTCTTTTGATATGTTGCTTCCCCAATCAACAGATAAAACATAAAAAGTTTACTGTCATAAATGTCAATATATGGTAATTACATAACTTAGCTGAGCTCTTCTTCCTATGTATACAACTATGTGGTGATTTATCCTAGAATTTCATTCATGGATTATTTTTTTTAATCTATTAGCGTAAAAAGACTGAGCAAAGAGTTAAATRGATTCACCTCACTGCTCGTATGAACAACCCTGATAAACACTGCTGGTAGAAACAGCTTCCATGTAATCTGGCACTCTGTTGGGTTTTAGGTGACACTGATGAATACCCAGTGTTAGTTTATTATCAGGTAGAGAAAAGATTTCCAGAGGGGGCAGTGCAGACTCAGACTCAATCCAGGATGAAAAGAATCCAGTGTATACAGACATTCTTTTGCTTGAAGAAATGTTATTAACCTTTGGCACAAAGTTAATTGCTTTTTTTCCCTTTTTTCTGCCGTGGCTTAAATGCCGCATAGGAATTTCTGGTGAGTTCACAGGGTTACTTAAAAAGCTAGATATTTGAATTAATGGAGTGTTTAAACCCTGATTTTTAACCCTCACAGGTGGCAATCACTAATGTCATAGTAGTTTGTTTAATATTTTCTCCCCTTAATTCAGGTTCTGGTCATCATTTTAAAATTACCTCAGTTCCACGGGTATATAAAAGGCTTGACCATCAGTTTTAGACTGATTTCTCATGGTATAATCCTATCCCCATCAGAAGCGTTTWTACAGTATGAATATAATGATTGCTTCAAGCAACTGTGAGATTCTTCAAAAAGGAATGGGACAGAGCAGAATAATTATTTAACAATTCAAAGCAGGGTTTCTTTGGAGATGTTGCTGAGCTTTAATATTTCAAATGTAATTTTGCATGACAGGTTTGCCTCGCAGGTGCAGATTAAAACTAAGATGCATTTTGGGTGAGGCGATAAAACCTTATATTTGAATTAAAGCAGTAAAAACAAACAAAAAAACAGGTCACATTTAGAAATCTTCTCCTAAAAATAGAGAAAATCATGAAAAACTGACCTCTCTTTTTAAACCACCTTCTTGTTAACATCTCTCAGAGTTCTGCATGCATTGTGGGGAACTGTGAAACCATGCATGTCACATGTTTAGTGTGCATCTTCTATCTGAGCAGATAGAAACATTTCTTGCATTTCCTGTTAGACTTCATGGCACTGTGACACAAACTGTTAATCACAGATTTTGGTTTCCACGCTCAGCTTCTTCTTCTTTTTTTTGTCAGGTTTTTGAGTCAATGAGCATCTCTGTGCAGTTACCCGACAGCCGAATTGATGGCGGATTTGAGGAGTCTGCATGTTGCCTACAGGAAACTGTTCTCATTATGGCAGCGTGGGGGAGGGGGTGGTGGTGTGTGAGGAGGGGTGGGGGGTACCAGGCAGGACAAAAAACAGGGAGGACTTTAAATAGTGGGGGGGGTTACATATCCAAAAGAACAAAAAAGGCATTTGGGACATGGGAACATTTACACGCACAAAGTGCACAACAATTGTTATTTACAAGTTACAGCAGTCCTTCAAGTTTCCAGTCGAATGAAAACAAAAAGTCAAAATTGCAGAACAATTGCATTAACACAGCTGTTTGGGAGAGCGGGAACAACAGAGCAGGTCCGTGTTGTGGCTGCATTACCCTCTCCCTGTTATTTACAAGACTGTACATTACATACAGTGCAATTTACTTCAAGATTTACACTTCAATCAAACAAAATAAAAGGCGCCTCTGACTTCTGACATGGCTTCTGACCACAGGAAACACACTCACGTGCACATTATCACACACCTACAAGTATGCGTGCAGGTGAAAACTACACAGGCACACAAAATAGTATATCTGTACACACAGTGACACTCATTCCCCCATCGCACAGTGACGTCCTCTGACAAGTGCCCCAACAGCTCTTCAGGTGGTTCGCTTAGATGTGTGTGCTTTACCAGTCTGCATCCTCCTCTATGTAATAATCGGGTGTTGAAGTACCATCAAACAAACCAGGGTCCAGAGACTTGCGTTGCTTTCCCCGGGCAAAGACACGCGACARTGACCCCAAGCCCATCTTCTCTTTCTTCTTCTTACGCTTCGCCTCCTCCAGATCTTCTAGGGACTGACGGAAGAAGGAGAGGGACACCAGAGGGAAATAGAAGATGAACAGAGGAGCAAAAGGAGCCAAGTGATGCAAGAGCAAGGAAGTCAGTGAAGGGGATGGCTAAAAGAACAAAAAAAAAAAAGATCACATAGGGGAAGGGACTCTTTTCATGCTGCCGGGCATGCATGCWTAAATCAACAGCTGCCACTGAATTTGACAGGAAATTCAAATCACATCCACAGAGGGGACACGCAGCAGACAATGTGGGGCAAAAAAAAAAAAAAAGAGTGAACCCAGCCAGAAGGATGGTGGACAGAAACGACAGCAGCCAGGCAGCCAAACGGTCAGCAGTTACCACAAAGGAGGTGATTACTTGGGAGGGTGCAGTGGTGGGCAGCCCTTACATTGCAGAGCGAATGAGTCCGATGACGCGGTGAGTTGATGTCGCTGGGGGTGGACGACCRGTCTCCCTCCATCGCAGAGGCGTCAGAGATGATGGAGGGCTGACGCGAGTGGCACGGGCTCACCCGCACGGCAGCCACTAAACGGGATGAAAGGGGAAAGAGAGAAGGCTTGTTTTTGATTTGGGTGTTCAGGATACCAAATGTTGCATATATATATATA
>NW_013952580.1:562937-565047 GCF_001266775.1 Austrofundulus limnaeus | reverse complement strand
TTTCTTTTACGGTACCCTTATTACCATGTAATTACAAGGTAATAAAAATGTAATTAAATATAATTACTACCTTATTACCATGTAATTACATGGTTATTAGGGTACAATTTTACTATGTAATTTTATGCAGTAATGTAGCACTTACCTGGTAATGTATTACAATTCACTATGTAACACCTAAATAAGTAGTAGGTCATTTTGACAGTTTTAAAGTTATATTTTATTGCAATTAACCACTAACCCCAAAATTTAGTTGCATTCTTTTGGTTATAAAAATAGTGTTGTTACTATTAAATAGTCATTTGATTGTAGTTACCCAATAAAGGTAGTTTTACTAACAGTAGTTTTCTTTTGTACCGTAATTACCACGTAATTACATGTAATAAGGTAGTGATTACCATTTAATTACAATTTTTTATTACTTTGTAATTACATGGTAATAAGGGTACTGTAAAAGAAAGTGTTACCACTTAATTTTATTTAGTAACTGCAACTTAAAGAAAAATAAGTTCTGTTTACTTCTAATTTTATTTGTTTTCTGGAAGTGAAACATTTGAAAGTTGAAAATTTATGGAATAGCCCGGCTATGGACCTGTCCAGGGTGTACCTTGCCTCTTGCAGTGACTGCTGGATATGTGCACCAGCTATCCATGCATCCCAGGAAAAGGAAGAAGCAGGTAAAGATAATGGATGTAAGCGTTTGGAGTAATCTTAACGTAAACTGAGATTAAAGTGGTTTTAATATAGCAACAATCCACTAAGGTCTTGGCTTCTCAGACTGATCACTATCTTGTCAATCTGGTCAGAGTTACCCTCTTTCTCCAAAGTGAAACCGTTTAAAAAGCTTTCTACAACTGGTGAGATAACAATCACTAACTTTTTCCACAGAACCCCACTTCAAAAGATCTGATCTATTGCTTTAAAATGGAAATTTATTTTCTATCTGTATGAAGCTCCAACCCAGTTTACCTGAGCTACAGAATAAAGAGCCAGCTGAATTTTAAATACAGTTTTATATTGTATTTTTAGACAAATGTCTGCATGTCAGATGAGTGTTGTGACAGGCAGTGCCACTTCTTTTTCAACTCCTACAGTGTGTGTCAGTCAAAAGGTGCAGCGACAATACAGGAGTAAATCCTGAGAGGGGACTGAAAATATTTGAGTAAAAAGAGGAGGGGGGAAAAAAACAACAATTTTTTGCAAGGAGTAGGAAAAATATATGATATAAATGTCATTTTCAAGTATTATATTCACTTTGCTCAGTTTTTGTTCTTAACATGCAACAGATGTTTTGTTTTCACCAGCATCAAACGAAAAGGAAATATAAAGCATGACATGACACAACAAGAGCATCTTCATACAGAGCAGATGGCAGGATTGAATGTTTATAAGGCAGCTTCTTGTGAGCATGCAGAGGGTAAAAAGTGGTACCATCACCTCATGGTGCTCAGTTCGTGTGCAGGACGTGGGTGCACATTTGTGCTTATGTACCTTGTCGGTCGGTGGGATGCCCTGAATGGACATATAGGGTCTGCTGACTCTGTCTGATAGCCGCAGTCAAGGGGAGATCAGCCTGCATCACCCACTCCTGGTTGTTGCCGTTGACGACCGCCTCCGTCGGCATGGCCAGGGAGTGACGCTTGGGCACGTCTTTCGTCAGGGTGGCTAGCGACTGTTTAGCCTAAAGGAAGAGGGACAGATGTTCTGAGCAACTGCACCAACCTGGAAGGAATTCTCTGAAACCACTAATATGGGACTTTGACTTTTTACACTGCAAAAAATGTCCACCTAAGCAAGTTTTAAAGGGGCAATATCATGTAAAATCAACTTTTTTGAGTTTTATATCGTGTTATAATTGTTATACTTTCATAAAAAACATGCCCAAAGCCTTGCTCTGACTCATTCATGCATGTTTGAGAAATCCTGCAGCATTTTTAGGCAGCCATGCTGAGGAGCAAAACGACAGGTGGGGTCCAGAAACGCCTTTTGGTACCAGAAACGGCCCTGGGACGTGTCTTTAAGCCGAACTTCCTAACGGCAGAGCGCACTCTGTCCCCCTCCACACACACCCTGACAGTTAGGTTTCATTGAAAGTGAAACCTAACTGTCA
>NW_013952580.1:558762-562179 GCF_001266775.1 Austrofundulus limnaeus | reverse complement strand
CCGTGCACACCCCAACCACCAAACTGGACAAGACAGAAGCAGAAGGTGGTTTTTAAAGAGACAGAGGCCATTTTCAAGGCATTTAGAAGAGGAAATGATGAAAAGATAAGTTTATTTTCTATTTAAACGTAAAAACAGCATTTTAATAACAGCTAAAGATGACATAGATACTTTATTATGGTATAGTATGAGAAACACATAATATTGGCCCTTTAAAATCTTATATCAGCCAAAAAGTCTTTTTGATCTTGTTTTGAGACTGATTTACCAAACAAGAACTGATTGTGTAAAAATAATAATCTTGTTTTCAGAATGTGTAAAATCATTTGTCTTGTTAGCCTGAAAATTTGACCCAAATTAAGTCAAAATGTTCTGCCAATGGAGTAAGAAAATTTTTACTTGGTTCTTATTTCAAGAATCTTACCAAGTAAAATTTTCTTACACAATCAGTTCTTGTTCAGTAAATCAGACTCAAAACAAGACCAAAAAGACTTTTTGGCTGGATATAAGATTTTAAAACTTGGTAAGATGGACGGTTTTTTGCAGTTTACTGTGTGCAAACATGTTGGGTTTTGTGTCTCGAATTCTGTGGGTTTGCCTCCTGGTTCCTCACGCTGCACTTGTCTTATGAAAAATGCAGATTTCCTTGTTCTCCTTTGTGTTCTAAGGAATCTCTCACCCTCATTTCTGAGAAAGCTGACAAAAGTAAATAAACACATAAACAACAAGAAGAAAACTGTATAAAGTAGACAATTTGGAGGGGGCGATTGCTGTTTGTTGCCATGGGGGTGGAAGTTGGAGGTTGGTGGTGTGTAAAAACAGAGAAACAATTAAGGCTTTCTATAACTTTAATGAATACATTTGCTTTGAGCCTTTCAGCAGCGACAATAAGCCACCAGAGCCTTGGGAGGTGTGTTTATTATGTGTTGGCAAAATGTTCCTTATTTGTTTTTGTGGGTTCTGTACTTTCTGATTAGCCGTGACATTGGTGCTGTTTTCAAATTGCTTGAAATATTGTCATTGTGCACATCTTATTGTCATGCCAAACACGGAGAGGCTGCAATTCACCAGTGCAATCAGCTTCAGCGCAATCACGTCTCCTCACCAGCAGTCAAACGATTATCAGCCACAGTCTTTGACATGCAGAATACAGTCGCAAAACGTTTGGGCCAATTAGTCACTGGGATATTGTTGCTCGTTTAGTTTTGAGAGCGTTTCGGCATCAAATTGAATCAAAAACACATTCAGATCAATCAAACAGAGAGAGAGAATAAAAAAAACATTAGGACCATAGGACCAGCAGGATCAGTGAGGGTAGGCTGAGGATTAGTCAATAGCGTGCGGGGGGGCTTCGCAAACTGACAATTAGGTCACAGATAGGGGACATTTTAAGGGAAATTGAGGGTCAAATTTTCAAACTGGAGGGCCAGTCTTACCACCATGACCTTGGGAGAGTAGTCCCTGTCCACAAGGTGTTCAAACACTCGGAACTCCATTCTCTGATTGAGACAGTTACTCATCTGGGGGGGTTGGAGATATGAGTAAAGGCTTTACATTGAAAGGCTTTCTATATTTGAATGATATACTGTATCTGAAACAAGTGCAGTACTGCTAAACACTCTTTATAAGCTCACATTTTTCCTCACTGCCTCAGTATGTACTGTGATTGTTTGGACTAAGCAGTTAAAAATTTTTAATCTGTTTAATGAAAGGAGACTTGGTGTAAGGAATTTCTACATTTTTGTTATTAGCTATATTTTCTCACAAACGAGCTGCCTCTCAAGGTTAGCAGAGTTTGCGTAAAATATCTGACACATCTAATAATTAAGTAAAAATCACAAAAAGATCAAATGTTTATGCTGTATTTTCTTTGTCACATTTTAAAGGGCAAAAAAAATTAATTTGGGTTCGGTTATTTCAGTTTTTAGATATCTTTTAGCAATGTCTCTGAGTTAGTTTCATGATAACATAAAGTAAAGTGAAATATCAGGGGAATTAATTTTATTTTTTTTACCATTGTGCCTTTTGTAATTCAAGCCTTTTTATTCTTTTATGCATTTAAAACACATAAGCTGCCTTGTTTTAAATTTCTACACATATTGTTTTCCTCAGCTGAGACAAAGTCTTTAAAGCTGCTGCCTCTGCTCCTGCCTGACTCGGTATCAGATCATCTCCTGTCTGCTGTTCAGTCTCACCATGGCGAGTTCTGCCTCCAGCTCCTTGATGCGGTTCTCTTTGAGGTCAAGCTGGGAGCGGAGCATCCCCGTGTGCTCGGTGGCTTCCTTGGTCTGCCGTCGCAGGTCCCACTTCTCTCTTTCCAGGAGGTCTTTCTCTTTAGCCAGAGCCTTTACTGCATCCTCGCTCTCCTGGCAGACACACACATCCTGATGAATAGGTTCACACGTAGAGCCCACTGTCTATTTTTCATTTTTTGTAAGCTGACATTAAGGATCGACCAAAATCTCTGTTTATTCAGTGTATCAACCTTTTCTAATCCTGCTGCATGCAGATATGATACATCACACAACCTGACTGGCAAAATTCTAATCTTTAAAATAYATTTAGTTATTTGTAATACACAGACACATGCCAAGAAAAAATCCTCATCCACAGTGTATCAAGTCACTGATTTTGTTGGCCAGGCCTCATTGATTATTGTTCATGAACTAGGTTTGCCGAACGGACATTTTGTATACCGTGCGTGCAGTGAGCATAGAAACAAAAGGAAAAGGTGTATTTATTTTTAAAAAAAATTCTGCGTGCATTTATGCATGCTGGTGCTGGCGTACGTGCCATACTTTTCTGTGCTGCTCGTAGTTGCGTATGAAGTCGCGGAGCTGCTCCTCCCGGCTCTCCAGTGTGGCATAAAGCTGCTGCATCTGGTTCACCAGATCAGCCTTCTCCGCCTTGAGACGCTTCCGGTCCGACTTCATGGCTGCGAGAAAGGTGAGGTGAAAATAGAAAGTGGAGCGAGGTCAGAAGTGAGCGTTGGAGACCTGCAGTTCCAGTGACGTTGGGATGAAAACAAATAAAAACAGGATGCGATAACTTGGAAATCCTTTTCAATCTACAGTATATTCAATTGAATACACAACAAAGACAAAATGTTCTAATAGATAAACTTTGTTTGTATTTGGTTAGTAAAAAAATATGATAATGCATATTTTTGCTGCATATTTTACATGTAAAAAATATAATAATCTCCTTTGAATATGAAGAGCCTGAGTAAAAAAACATTAAAGAGTAACTTACCCCAAAATTAACTTTTTTTTTAGCTGATAAACTGTCTAGAATGTGTCTAAAATGTTATATAGTACTGTTTCTGTGCTAATTTTGATGTTTTTTTGCGTATTTGTTCAAATCTGTAATATTTGGTCAAAAATTGTCTTTTTGCTGCGCATATGGGTAGAGCAGTGG
>NW_013952580.1:555252-557521 GCF_001266775.1 Austrofundulus limnaeus | reverse complement strand
CTCTCCATGTAGCATCAGTTATGCTAATGCTAGCTGTTGCAGTCTCTCGTCCTGGCCACACCTCCCGCTCTCTAGCCCACACCCCCTCCCCTACCCTTTTTGATGCATTTTTTAAATTTCGCCTTGGGGCGGAGTTATCTTTTCACAGGGGTGGGGGGGTAAGTTACTCTTCAAATAACACGTGCTGCTGCTGCTGCTGGCCTAACATTGCGTGAATGCATGCCGATAAGCAGGTGAGTCACACATGAACCCTTCTGTCAATCTTCACTTTGCGTCTGGCTTTGTAGGCAGCGACTCACTCTTCATCTATCTCTCTGCCACGCAGCGTCTGTAATCCTCTGGCACTGCACCCACGCATCGGGATAAAAAAAATACGGTCCACAGTGGTTATTTAGATAAGTGCTAATTTCCTCAAAGTGCACATCTCTTTCTTTTCCTCCTCAAATGCGTCTTTATTTACTTTTTTTTTTACAGATCTGCCTCCTTTTGCACAGAGATTTACTTAAAGCAGAGCTTTTTTTTCCAATGAAGAATAACAATATGTGAATATGTTTATTCTATAAGGTTTTTTTCAGCATTTCTTATATTTAAGCTTTGGATTAATATTCTATAACACATGGTTTCCTGTTTTCTTGTTGATGCTTGTTACCATGAGATCATCTCTTTCTTCCTCCCTTCAGGGCCAGTTGTGAGTAATTAATTAACCCATATCACAGCCTAGTTAACTGCATGGCATTCACAAGTTGAGTCTGGGGATCCCGCTTCAGTAAGTGAACTGGAAGAATCATCTTTCAAGGAAAGATTCACCCTTGTTTTTTTGCTTTTCTATCTTGTCACCCCATTCATATCTCTTCCCAGCACGCTGCCTATACCGGTGGAATCTCCCCAGGCCCAAGGCATAAACAGGCCACACTTGCTGGCAAATGAAGACAAAAACCATTCCTCACTGACCAAGAGAAACAGGAAACCTCACAGCACCTGCCTGAGGAAGTGAAATGAAAGCTGCCTTTAAARCGAGCCAAGAACTCCGCTGCTGCCTCACATTTTGCACCTGCGAGTGCTTGGCAGAGAGAAGCCTCCTGGTTGTTGGGTGAAGGAAAGCACTCAATGCAATACTGTGAAAGGAGCCAGTCACAGAAAAAAAATAAGTCGTCTAACTCTTGTTTAACAATTACAAACCCCTAAAATACTTGGAATACACAAAGATAGAGCTGGGGTTCAGTGCTGGTGATTTAAACTGAAGTTTAGGGGAGATGAAGCACGTGAAGGTCTCCTGCCATTTTTTTATGACTAACATAGGCTACTTTGTGGCTTAATTCAAGTCTTTAAGAAATGTTCTCAGAAGAAACACACAGAGAGCTGAGGATGCAGTGTGTAAGCAGGGAGGGTAGCAAAAAAAAAAAAAAAACAACAAGAGTCCAACAGGAACAAGTCTATGCAAGCTTTTACTTTCTTTCTTACCATGTTTTTCATACAAAGAAGTTCCAAAGTTCAGACCCTCAAAAGAAGATGATGATGTTTTTAATATATTTACTTTGGATTATTTGAATTCTTTGGCAATTCAGTGGCCAAGCACAGCTATCACTGAGGATAATTTTATCTACTCATAAATTTTGCATTTGTCAGAAGAAAAATTAAAAGTTAGCACCAGATACCATATTTTTTTAAAAAAAAATTTGATCTTGTGAGAATTCACCTGCAAGGTAACAAAATGTTTAGTACGGCAAAAGTCAGATGAGTGGAAGAAAACCTTCATGACACTGAACACGTTCATTTTTTTGTGGTCATTATTCTTGGAACATGTTACGAGACATGGACAGGTACCAGTCAGGGTTATGAATGGAAGTCAGTGTCCTGTCTGTCTGGTAGTAACATATCTCATGAACCACTGGACAGATTTTGAAGAAATGGTCAGAAAATACTCATTGGGTATACTGTACCTCTGATTGACTTTTAGGGCCAAACCAGCATAAGATGGCCATCACACACAACTCACATATTAAAACACAAAAATTTAAATTAAACATTTAAATTAATTCAGTGAACATCAGAGGACGRTGTTAGCTTTCTGCTCTCTACTGACTAGAAGACTCATTCTTCTTCGATGGAAGGATCCACATCTTCCAGTATGTGGTCATTGAAGAGAAGTTATGTCTTACATTCATTTAGAGAAGATTAGATATACTGTTAGGGGATCTGTAAACAATTTTTTTGACATTTGGCAGCCATTTATGTAGAAAAAATTTCGGCAGATCACTTTGTGTAAAGG
>NW_013952580.1:534354-554670 GCF_001266775.1 Austrofundulus limnaeus | reverse complement strand
TATATATATATATAAATAACTACAAAATTACTACAGTGTGACACAATTTTCAAACAGGAAGAACTGAATCTGATAGAGTTAGATGTGATGCAGAAGCCAGTACAGATTGAGATTATTATACCATGGAGCCATGCCCCGTGTCTCTGCAGGTCACAGATATCATCTCAATCCAACCCTGGATTTGACAACTAACATTTCTTTTAATCTTCCTTGAATTCTTCCACAGAAAGCAGACTTTACATGATAAGGCATGCAGTTCACACAGCTTAATATAAATAATTTCAACAACTCATTTCTTAGAGTGCATGTACAACTCTTTTCTTGATGATTTCCAGTCCTATTTACATTTGTAGTGTGTAATGAGGTGCAATAGTTTAAAGTGAAAGAGTATATTTTTTTTATGTTTTGAATGTAAAAAAATAAAAGTAATAGTCACAATTTGAAATAAATGGTAAAATTACAAATCCTCAAAAAATAAACACRTTAAAAAAGGTAACAAAGTAAATACACCTCTGCAAAATACACAAAGACAACTTGCTTCTTATTTTGTCTTTGTTTTAAAAAGTCAGCCAGCCTACATTTTCTTAAAACTAGAGTTCATGTCAACAAAAGCAGAGCCAGTTTAAAGTTGTCTCTTGGGAAACCAGTTGAGATTGAACATTTTTTATGTGTTTGTCWGTGTGTTTGTGTTTTAATGCTTGTTGAGAACACCTTGTAGTGAAGGACGGAGCTGCTTTCAGTGTAAAAAAAAAGACACTAAACACAGCAGGCTGCGCTTTGATGATTTGTGCCTCCTGCTTTCATAAAAGCTATGAAATATCTGGGGTTTCCTTAGTGATGGTAATTAGCCAAGGGGAAAGAAGTTAATTAAAACCCGTAAAAAAAGAAAAAAAAGAAAAGAAAAGCAGACTATACTTTGAAAATTCATTAAAGAAATATTTGATGAGAAAGTTTAAGTAATTGCTGTGTAAACTTATAAATACCTCTTTAATAAGTGGCCGATTTGTTTCTATGTTATATTTCCAATTTAGAGTTTAAAGGCTGTCATGGCTGCATTACTTCAYTGTTTGCCAAAAGGTGTGGGGCATGACATGCATTTTTATCAGGCTTTAAAAAACATGATTTTAAGATATTGGCTGTTATCCAGATGATAGTAATGGCATTCAGAGGCCAAAATCTGGTTCACAACAGATGTAAAGTCAGCCTAAACAAAGAAACAATACAGGATTCATTAAACCAGACAAATCCAACCAGCCAGAAAGACAAAGAGTCAGAAAAAAATGAATAAAAAAAAAAACAGTCTGAAAAGTGGATTTCTTCCACTTATTTTCTGTTTTTGATCACAGGCTCCAGAAAAATCTGCATATAATTTAGTTTCTGTGTTTCATTTTCACAGGTATTATTTCAAACATTAGATACAGACAAGAATGTACGTCATGCTAATTCATTCTCGTCCTTTTTGATCCARGCAAAATAAAGACAAATGGGGAAACAGCAGTTGTAGTGTTTCGCTGGTTGAACTTCAACATGACAACTCTGTGCTGAAGTTCTCCAGTCATCGTTTTCATTCTTCTGGGACAAACAACACTTTGCACAAACATCTGCTATGTTGTTTGTAATCTGCCAACTTTGCAAAAACCGTGAAAAATCTAATTGAGTCGACGTCTCACCTCCAATCAACCTGCAGCATATGGAAACTGGCGAAGGTAATGAGGTATGCTCTCGAGGACATTTTTTTAATCATTAACAGCCACTTTAAAACCAACCAGTTTCTTCCTTTCAACACACACACACACACACACACACACACACACACACACACACACACACACACACACACTGTATTACAGACTACAGAGTCTTCAGGAACATAATCACAAAAAATTCTAAAAGCCTGAGGAACATAAGCACGCTCTTCAAGTACACTTCACTGGAATTTATCATCAAAAAATGTTGATAGTAAGGTGAAAACAAAAACAATTTTTAATGAGAACTATGATGTTCAACTATATTCAGCTTTCACAATATCAAATCTAAAAATCAGTTTTATKTGTTTAAATCTAACCCTTCCGACAATAAACAACACAAACGCTCTGATTGGATGAACTTGTTTTTGCATCTCACTCACAGATCTTGCTTACTTTGGTTATTTCAAGGTGAAGCCAATAATGTTTGTCCTGCCTTTGTGTGTGTGAGTGCGAGAGAGGTTGGGGTCTGTATTAACAAAATGTCCAATACTGGACAAAAGTACAAGCAGCTAATAATTACTAATATTTGGATTTATATCTTCAAATAATAACATTTGGAGGTAACCCCRTGATCTCCACATTGTGTGTACTGAGCTAAAATTTGTATGGTAGTAGCTGAGAGCCATCCCCAAAATATACAGGACTTCAAGCACTAACAGATCRTGTACCATCTCACAATATAAGAACTGGAACAACAACTAATTAAAGACCTTATTATGTTTGCATTTTCATAACAGAGCACTTCACTCTCRGACTGCAGGTTTACTTGTGGTTTCTAGAGTTTCTAAAAGTGGCATGGGAGGCAGAGCTTTCAGTTCTCAGGCTCCTCTCTTGTGGAACAAATGTCCAGTTTCTGTCCGTGAGGCTGACACTCTGTCTACCTTTAAGACTAGACTTAAGACTTTCCTTTTTATAAATCGTATAGTTATACTTAGGTTTCCTTAGTTATTCCTTAGTTATGCTGCTATAGGCTTAAACTGCTTTTGTGTTTGTCTGTGTCTCTTTTCTGCCCCCCACCCCCCAAACCCAACCAGTCAAGGCAGATGGCCACCTGTCCTCAGCCTGKTTCTGTTGCAGGTTTCTTTCTCTTACAAGGGAGTTTTTCCTCTCCACTGTCGCCGATGTGCTTAAATTTATTTTATATTTTGCACTGAATCATAAACAAAAAATTTGCAACTGATTTAACGTGTATTTTTATAATAATTTAAGTCAGTGGCAGGTTGGACATGGCCCGTGGGCCGTCAGTTGAATAGCATGATCATAAGATGATGAGACACTGTCATAATATGTGGCAGACAATATAAATATTCCTTTAAGGAGTGATATACATTTGTTTCTCATTCTCTTTATGTTAATTTATATAGCAACAACCACAAGCCCTGTCTCAATTTGGTAGGTACCTTTGCAAAACACAGTCTAAACATGTGACAGATGCAGTTTTAAAAACAAAATGGCCAAAAAGAAAAAAAAATAAAATAACATGACAGATGCCTCTCCACTTCCTTTTTGGGAATAACTGTAAACATTACTGGGTGCAAAGCCAAAYTCACAAGCTGTTACCCATCACAAGTAAAAAGCAAACACTGATACAATAGCTGCTCTTTTCTGGTGGCCTTAAAAACAACGTTTAGTTTATAAAGTGGCTATCAGTTCTGAATTTACTTTATGATGATTGCAAGAGACAACCGTGGACATAGATCAGGATTATAAGGAACATAGCAATGTAAACTTTTTCACAATTATGCTAACGTCTTTGGTCCATTTTTATCTTCAACATCAGTCAGTTCTCTGTTGCTTTWAAAAACAAACAATTATTTGGAAATGACAGCAACAAGAACATCTTCTTACTTAAATTCAGTCATTTCAATTTGCCTCTCTGATTCAAGAGTGCCCACTTCCTGTCGCTCCCCACAGCCCCCCTTATAATTGCAGTGCAGATCCACTCCACTTAATGTTTCTGGAGCTTGTAAGTCAACCAAAGTCCCCTTTTATCAAGTTTTTATTAGCGGTTGATTACTGTCATCGCCTGCTGGGGCTGCCAAGCTTTAGCCTTCATTAACATGCCTGAGTCATACGAATGCTGTTTAGAGAGCTAAACAACATCCAGCTGAGGAAGAGATAAGTCTTCATTTAATGTGTGTTCTGTTCTGCTCAGCTCCAGCCTATTTCGTTTTTGTTCAGTTCTCTCAGAAAAGCGTAGAATGGCATCTTCAAGTGAAATGTCATTGCAACAAAAAAAGGAGGGTGGGCTTTTGTGTGATTCCATGTGGTAGTTTTGCACCCTGCCTCATTTCATGAGAAATAATTCTTTGAAAAGAGTGATTCATTGTCATCATGATGACACCTCTGCTTGATGCCCTGCAATCCACTGCACAGAACTTTTTCAATGCTTTCCAGTGCGCACGTTCTCTGTTTTTGTCTGCATATTCCCACCAGGCAAACATTCAGCTCTAAAAAAACCCGATGGAAAATCAAATACTGTTATAAATTATTAAACTTAAAATTAAATTTCATTAAATGTGCAGTTATTAYCTGCTGCTAAAAGGCAAAGGTGAGTGATGATGTTTTTGACAATAACATATCAATTTTACAATTTTGTGTGGTAACTGAAAATATTCCCCAATACATCCCTCGACAGCTACACTATGTGCAGGTCTGGGCCTAAAACATAAYTGCTAAAACCAACCCTATGTGCTATCAAAATATCTCATGAACTGCCTGTGACATACATATGTATGCATATGCATATATACAGTGGAGGGCAACACTAATCTAAAAATTAGTTCCACTAACCCTAAAGCACTAACTCAAATATTTAGGTCCCCTAATTCTAAAGCACTAATGCACTGAAAWKTTTAGCAAAAGCTAATTCTAAAGCWCTAAAATAACCCAGTCAACTCATGAACATTCTTCAACARACAACATGAGTCACATATCGCCATGTTGCTCTCTTAAGATTTATCATTGACATTCCACAGCTGTTTTTGTGTTCATTGTCAATATATTGTCACCTAGTGGATAAATCACACATATGAACACAATGTGCTACAGATTTCACCCTCAGCTGTTAACAACAGCGTTGATCAATAACATTTACAGACTTCAATTAGTGCTTCTAAATTTAGCCTGGAAATTTAGCAAGTGCTAATCCACTAGGAAATTTTAAAATTAGTAAAAGCTCTAAAGCACTAATCAGGAAATTAGTTCCCCTATTAGTGCTATATCGCTTTAAGGGAACTGTGCCCACCACTGCACACACATAGACACATGATGTTATGTATTGTGCCACATAACATATATTTTCTTTTGAACTTGGCTCAGTCAAAGTGATACAGGAAATGCCATCGAAGGGGACCTCTTAAAGAAAGTGACTCCTCTTCATCTATAGCTACGTTCACACTGCAGGTCTTAATGCTCATTTCAGCTGCCTGTTTGTTTACTGAGTTAGCATGGAAGCCACTCTTAGCAAGTCAAATCTGAAGTTGCTGTTCAATAACAGCCGATTAAATAATTATCTGACGTGCTTGTTTATTTTATTTTTAATACCTGAACCTGAATCTGATTTGTCGCATTCAAATTGTCATAAAAAAATCAGATATGGGTCGCATGGGGCAAAAAAAATTCTGATTTGGGTCACAATTGCCTCCAGTGTGAATGTAGCCTATCTCTGATAGTCACTCAAAATAATTTAATAAAAAACATCAGATTATTTTTGACAGTCTGTGTTGTCAGCCATTGTAGCAATGTTCTGTTCATTTGCAGACATTCCCCTTTGTCATCACTTCCTGTTAGTACACATGTGAATATCTCAACAAGAGTTCATCTCTGCATTATGATTTCTTTAAATGTTATTAATGTTTTCTTCCCAAAAATGCATTCATGTTCGTTACAAAAAATGATGTCACAGGCACTTTAATAAAACTTTTATAAAACTGCTCATTGGATGTAGGATTTCCTGTAGGAGTCAACCCAGTTCAACATGGCTGTCACACTTTATCAATCATTGCCAAATGATTATAATTTAGTTAGATGTACAGATACTAAACACATATTTCATGTTGTAGATGAAAATCATTCACAATCCATACTTCAAGCTTAAACACGTTGCGTGAGAATTTGGGATATCACATAAGAGCGCACATAACTTCGATACTTGACTAACATGACTAAAACGCTGTCATTTCTCAAGATGATCTCAGTCTAAACCTTTGGCATGAAAGGCAACAAGTGATACTTAAAATAAATACTAGGCATTTCACTTTAAAAAAATGAATCTTTCTGGTCTAATGACCAAAGCTCATCTAATAGATTGTGCTGGATAGTCATCTGTCTACATGGAAGCTGCAGTGTGGGAGCAGCTCATTTCTTCTCACAGTTTTGCTTAAAAGAACAAAAAGGCTGTGTCACCGGTGTCGTCTCCCCTCCTCACACACCACTACATCATCTCACAGACATAACACATGCTAATGGACCATGATGCGGCTAATGGACTGCATGAACCACGCTGTTACAGGCACTCTTGGTAACATTATGATGGCAAGAAATCATGTACAGGTTTTAAGCCTTATGGAGCAAAATGGAGCAGGCTTTCTCTCAAAAACAACAAAAAGAGAGAAACATCAAAGCAACTGAGAGCTGAATGATTAAACAATRCGGTGAGAAAAAAACGGCACAAATAAGGGTGACGTGGTACTTTTGTTTTTCAACATCTATATGTTTTGGTTGGTGGCTGAGACCACCATCTTGTCCAAAGTCAGGATCTGGACTCTCGATTTGTAAAAAAAAAAAACATGATTCAAAAGATACTGAAAGAAAATGCAGCTGTCTCAAAAGACAAAAAGTCATTTCAGTTRTACAAATGAACAAATACTAAAACATTTCAAACAAATCTCATTTTATTGTAGTTCTTCATTTCTGCGCTTGTTTTAGTTTCAAGTTTCAGTATCAGGATTTCATTTTTTACTTGAGCAAGTTTAATACAAGAGTTTTCTTGCTTCATGGTTCTTTCATATAAAGTTAAGCTATAAACATTTTGGCCATATAGTGTATACTTTAGGTACTGCATACACTAGATCATGTGTCCAACTCAAGGTCCACAGGCCAAATCTGGCCCTCGTTAACATTTCATCTGGCTTCAAAGGTCATAAAATGTAAAATAGTTTGATGGCTTTTCATGGTTTTTGTCAGTTTTCTCATGCCAGTCTAAGCCAAGAAAATACATTTTTAAATAATATYATTTTATTATGTTTTTTGATGTGGGAAGAGCAAAAGAGAATTGAAATACTTTCCTGTGTTCTCTTCTTGTTTTAAAGAGAATTTTTCTTATTCTTAATTTTAAATTTTTTTAATTAATTTTTTACTGATTTGTGATAAGATTATCTCAGAAATGTATCTAAGAAATAATAAATGAAAAAGTTCTGAATAGAGTGTAAGGCTTAAGAAATGAATACTAAATCTATTTCTTTGTAAATGTAATCTGTTTTAGTTTATCCATTACATTTCTTCTAAAAGCTCCACAAAACATAATTTGGAAAAGGTCATTCTTATTTCTATAAGAATTGTTTATTATATAACTTTTTTCAGTAAAGAATAAGAGAGAATATTTGAATTATGGTTTCCTAGTGCAACAGAGTTTGACACCTCTGCAGAAGATATTTCACAAATAAATGTTAGTTGTGCACCACGATGTTGTAAAAATTATTGAATTTGCTTTTACCAGATAGAAATCAATATTAGAAAAGAACCCAAATAATTCCCTGAAGAACAAAAATGAATGTTGTCTCTTGTGTCATTGTTTATATCCTCTTCCTATAATAAAGATGTCATTGTTGAAATAGCACACACATCTACTTGTTTACCTTGTAAAGCCTCCTTGGCTCGATCCAGTTCCTGCTCCTTCTGAGCCAGCTGAACCCGGAGCTCAGTGGCAGAGAGGACGTCAGCCGAGCAGCCTCCCTGGGTCTCCTCCAAGTCCTTACTCAACATGTCCTTCATCTGCCGCAGCAGGTGCACCTCCTCCTGGAGCTGGGCCACCTCCTCGCGCAGCAGAACTACAACACACAGGAAAGAAGGAGGAAAGGTTTGAGGGGGCAAATTCAGAAATATGGAACTTTTTTAATGCCGGTAGAGTGAAAAGAAAATGGTTCATATGTCAAAATAAAATCAGATGAAAATGGGTTTTTGGACTCCAGACTCACACACACAGTGTAAATTGCAGCAGAAGCTGTTCTGTCAAAAATGGAAAACTGAATAAAGGTCAGCATAAGGCAGCTAAAATTTCATTTCTGATTGAAATAACTGCAGCACAAAATTACCTACTTTCAGTAATAAAAAAAACAATCTAAAAGATTCATGGGTTTCTAGAAGATAAATACAGACAAGGCACTGATGCTGAAATAACTTTTTTTGAACCCACTGTGACGAGAATAATGACATCCATTTAATATTCACTCAATGTTGCTTCAAAGTGTTCTTCTGTGACTTTATCACAAAGAAACAAATAACAAAAAGAAAACAAAACCTAGGGGGAAAATATATTTTTTTCTATCCTGAGTCACTGAAAAACAAATTCTCAAAACACCGACACCAGCAACTTTTTAAACAAGCCACAACAGAGAAAAATAATGCTCATATTTYTCACTTCAAGTCTCAGAATAAATAAAATAAAATTGAATGGGTAAAAAAATATAAATATGAACCATTTTGCACACTGGATGTACTTATGGATTTATTTTGTAGAGGGAGATGGAGTCATTCAGCTCTTTTTTTGCATCCTCAGGGTTAAGGGGTGGGGGTAGGGTGTTAAAAAGCTCAAGTGCTGCATAAATTGCTTCATATTCTTCCACCACATCTCCACTACCATCATCTAAGTAAATTAGCAATTGGATGGCAAAATKTAGGAAAAATAGGCAGATTTGTCATAATACCAAGAGCCATTTAAAGCTAAAATACATATAGCTCTAAAGGTTGGAAATTCATTTAACATAGAGACATGTATAAAAGGAAAATGTATACAAATACTAGTGTGCAGTAATTTTAGCAAGTACAGCAAAAGTCCAACAATTTTATAGAACTTCAAAAGGTAAAGGTAGGTGGGATTTAATGATTTTTTTAAATTTTATTGCAAATAAAGCATTCTCTGTTTTATATATATTTTTCAGTACTGATTATACATATCTTTGACTTTATCATTAAAAGTTGTATAAAATTTGATAAAAACTAAACAAGTTAAAAAATGCTGACTAAATGATAGAAGTTGATCCTTGAACCACAATAGTATATATTTATTTTTCCAGAAAAGACTTTGAACTTTTGGAAGAACATTAAAGTTTTCTCAGAAGGAAAAATCATGTTAAATTTTTAAAAAAGATCAAAACACATGCCACTGCATCATCTCACATGCATAGCATGGTTTAATACTATTCTTATGCTATTTAACAACATTAAAAACACTCTTCCTTATATGTTCTACTCTGAAAATAAARTAAAAAATCTTTATGATGAGTTCACTGCCTGAAGGAAAGTGACCCTTTGAGTCTACTAACTTGACTAAATGTATGTGATTAAGGATAAGAGCTGCCTGCTAAATAATARTAGTGAATTGTTAAAGGAGTAATTAGAAAAAGGGTCAAGAGAAAAATGCAGGTGAGTCAAGTGTCATTACACACAGAGTTATACTTAATGGAGCTGATAATGGAGACACATTTTAGATGGCAACTCAGGCAGCACCATATTGAGGAACCCAAAGACTTGTCCCATTCTGGAAAGAATCAACCTCAGTAAATCCAGTAATAGTCACMGGAATAAATTTACTTTTAATGACCATGCAAAGGCAGAAACACAAGGACGAACACAGAAGGCACAAGGGCAGTGAAAACACTTCAAAGTAAAAGTTCTTCYATTGCAGCATTTATCGAATATTTGYACAAGGAGGAAYATAAAACAAAGCAAGTTTGACATATGAATACTGTAAAAATGACTGGATGTAAACTTTTATCCATGGCTCCTGGATAATTTAAAACATATAGAACGATCATGGTTACTGACAATGCAAACTGTGCTTACGGATTTAAAATAAAACTGATCGAAGCTTTGGAGGTACAGTTTGTCAAACTCTGCAAAGCAAAATATCAGGTAAACTGTAGGCTGTGGTCAAAAGATGATGTGTTACTTAGCTGCTGACCTTAAGTTAGTGAAGCTCAGTGCAGTGCTGTTATTGTCATCCTCACTGCCCATTCAGCAGTATTATTTTGCTACAGTGGCCCACTGTTGCCTCTTCAGCTACACAATAACATTATATTTTCAAGTTAAAGGCATAAACACGTAAAGCTTATTTAGTGTTTTTTAAGTCTTCAACATGTCTTGTAGAGAATGCTACAGGGAACAGACTGTGGCTTTGGGGAACAGTCTAAAAAATGATCTATGAGTTATGTACGTTCAATGATCCCTCTTTATGTCTGCTTTCATTCTGTTCCAATTCCATTTACAGACTCGCTTGCTACTTAATATGATTCACTGAAACAGTAAATAAAATCCCCATCCTCGGCCACTGATCTAAATGACTGCTGAAATGTGTGCATTTGCATAATAGCAGCCATAAATCAGCTGACATGCAACAGGAGCCAGTGATTTATGAATCTGATCAGTGTCATTTCCTATTTGTATGGTTTAACCCAAATGGCTTAAAATGTCTCCCTAAATAATCCTGCAGCTGTTGTGTGACAGTTTTGGTATGGTGGAAAGCAGTCATTAATTTTTTTTCCAAAGTATCAGCACTTCTCTGAGGATGTAAAACKTATCAGGCTGTATTTATGCTCAATGGTGGGGAAAGGTGATTAAACATTTCATTAGAAAATTACAAATTACAAAGACTTCTTTTATGGGTCTGAACACCCTTTGCAACCAACTTAGTTTGCTAGGAAAAGTCTATGAATTCAATTTAGATTTACCAAAAACTTCTCAGGAAACTATTACAAGTCTTTGGAGCTCATACTTTTAAAGTTCATAGAATATGTCAATATGAGGCCTTTTTTTATCTGCCTGTCTTTATGTCACTCTGTCCCCCACAATCTCTGTTCTCTAAAGCTGTTCCTGTGTCTCGCAGTTCCTCCTTTCCCACAACGAAAGTTGCAAAAACGTCCAGCAATCTGTCAGAGATTTCATTGGCCATGAGGCAGCTGAAATTGGCCTTGGCTGGAACAGCGGTGGAGGTGGAAAATTGATGGAGAACGACAGTGAGTGTCTAGAGGGGGGTCATTTTTAGATTGGTTTTTCCGTCTTTCGCGAGCGTGGGAGGGAAAGACAGAATGGAGTTCAATTTTTACCCAATACTGGCGACAAAATCAATTAACGGACTTATTGTTTCTACAGAATTTGTATGCAGTCTGCAGTTAAAGCACAATGATGGCAATTTTATTGTTGCTGCTGCAACAGAATGGTCCACCTTGTATACAACACAATGACAAAACCTGCTGCGAAAAAAACTGAACAATATTTACATAATATAAAAAAGCATCATAAAATCMTGACAGTGTTTTTAAATGTAGTTTAGATGATGTTTATGCACCACTCTGAGTGCTGCTGTTCAGCATATATCATGTTTGACTAAATCAACTTAACCACAGTGCTACAAAATAATTTCCTTTCAAACCTACAGTCACAAACAGTGTCATCTTTATGATTGTTAAGAACCAACTTTATGCSACTAGCAAATAGACAAATGGTGGTGTGCAGAATCAAGTGCACTGCAACACAATAGCTTAGTGGTTAGCACTGTTGCCTCAGCAAAACAGTCCTGGGTTCAATCCACAATTTGGATGTGGGGTCTCACTGTGTGGATATTGTATGTTGTATGATTTCATGTTTGCACAAGATTTTTCTTTTCCAGGTACTACAGTTTCTTCCTTCATTGTCTTCAAGCCCAGGTCTCCCTTGCCAAAGAGACGTGTGATCTCAACTGGCTTTGCCTGGTTAAATGAAGGTAAATAAATGCAGCACATATTGTATCACAAAGGCACAACCCAATTCAGGAATGCGTTGAATAAGAAAGGGGATATAAGAGCAGCTCGGGTCAAGAATGTGGGCAACAAGTGCTTTCATGATGGGAGGCAACAATTCACATCCTCTTATTTGTTTTGGACCTGCAACTGAGCCCTGTTCCTGCACTCACAATCTGTATTCAAACAGATTGTCTGAAAATGTTCACAGACTGCAGGTTAATAGTTTAACCCTTTACGGGACCCCGCAGACTTGTGTAAATAAATGATTGATGTTAGAGTGTTGGATGGTGATTATGTAGTTAATAATGGGTCTCGCAAAACATTTTTGCAGAACTGCTCAGGGAGTTCCTTGCAGTGTCACYTTTTACTTCCTGTAAGTGCTTCTTATTCAAAGAAAATATGTAGTAAAATGTAAGTACTTTTCTGCAATAAAATATGTTAACTTCCTTTTAGAGAAATGCAGCGGTACTTGTTGTGTTWATTTCTTTATTTTAGGGTAGGTTTTGCGTATAGTATTGCCCTGATGGTGAAGGCTGCTGTGCTTGGTCGGCAGCAAAAGTTTATTCCTTCTACACAAATGTAACACAACTGTTTCAACTTAGCCTGGCTGCCAATGGTGACTGCAACAACAGACATAAATTGCACATCAGTTTTAAATGACATATTCAAAACCGTTGTTTTTAAGATTCCCTGAAAATAACTGTAGTACCACCAAATAAAATGCTACACAGAGTAAGAATGATTTCACAATACATATAAATTTAATTACTCGGAGATTTAGGCTTGTGCAGAAGTTGCCAATAAAYATTATTTAAGTTTAGGTCATAAAAAGGATTATCAGGGAAGTACATGAAAAACCAGCACTGACATGCATCATTTTTACATTCTTTCTAATCTGATCCTGAACATATCATGCTGAGCAGAAAGCCCAAATACATTTCAAACAGCCTTTCTTCTCAAATGAGTTAGCGGGGACATTAATAAAACTTTAGAGTCTCATTTTCTCAGTGTGTCACACAAACATATCCTCATTTTTATGGACCAGTGATAGCAGATTCATCAGCGGGTCATGACAGTTGTAACGCCTGAGCTCTGACTGATGAAGGCAGTCTGTAGTGTCTGTTCTGTCTGGCACTGCATCGTTTCAGATTAACCAGTCAATTCTGGTGAGCCGAACAATCTCAATGCGTCGCCAGAGGAGTTGACAGCCTTGTGGCTGATGAGCAGTAGAAAAAAAAATACTAAACAAAGAAATAGCTTGCCTTTGGGCCCTCAATCATATAGATCAAACTAATTTTCTTTTATTAGCTGAGACAGTGATGAAGACAAATTGACATTTAGGATAACAAAAAAAGGAAAAAAAAGAAAAAAAGAAAATGGGGCTGTGGTTCATTGAGGAAAACACCAGCATGGAAGACTCTGAAGTCTTCAGTCTGGAATAACTCATATTTACATCTCAGCTTAAAATTTAAGGATTACCTGCTGGAGTCAACCCTGTTTGTCCGTTAGCAAAATATTTTTAAGAACTGCTTTTGCTGATTTTATCTTGAAAAATTAAGCATAAGTAGATTAATTTTTTTGTAAATTAAACTCTAAATTCTATAAAATCTAAAAGCCACACATTTTTTTTTACAATGAACACATCAAAAACATTTTCAATGACAGCAACCCTTCCAGCTTGACTTCTTCCCTTTATCTTTTCTTTTTTTTTCTTTCTTTTTTTTTTCAAGTGTTGATCAAGTACAGTGTGCTTTAATGTTACAGAATCTGACATCCACAAGCTGGCGAGCCTATTTCATGCTTCAGGTCCTTGGGGTAATGGGGGGCTGAACTTGTGTGAAAGTGAGGCTCAGAACAAAGCTGAACAGTGAGCATAAAGCTGATTGGAGAGAAAGATAGGGAGTAATCTCAGTCACATTCCATCACTATCTGTGTCCTTTCGCTTAAAATCCTCTCCGTGGATGGTATGGTCTATTTTCTTCTTGGAAAAAATACAAATAAAAAAATGCGCATACATGCAAATAATGACTTACATCTTTTCACCTGCAGCACCATATTGATGTCTAAATAGGGTAAAACTACATTTTTACTTAAAAAAGACTAAACAGGGATTAAAAGCTGTCTTCCTTGCAGCAYCATTTAACAGAGTTGCGTAAGCAGCTCTCTCATTTACACAACCTGGGAAATACATCAAAACAACGTGTTTGCTTTAAAGGATTTCTGCCATCTTTGAAGTGAAAACTATGAACAGTAAGATCACTTGTCTGTCTGAGGGTGCAGATGGACAGATTTATAAAGCAGCTTTCTGAACTCTTTGTCATGGAGATTAACAACAGAGTTTCCATGAAACACAATACGATGGACCCGAGGTTATTGTAGATAGATTTTAGATAGAAGATAACTGGAAGCCAGCCTCTTAAAAAGTTGGGATACTATGAGAAATTTAGACAGTTTTAAATATTCACAGATAGTAGAAGCACAATAAAAGGTTGGGGGAAAAAATCTCTTTACAGTATGTTAAAAAAAGAAGTGAATCAGCTCTACTTTTAACAACTCTGTGCCTGTAACTGCCTCATGGGGAGATTATGGGCGCAGTTTCAAAAGCAAATTGTTTTCTTCTTTGAATTACAGGTTCAATTTATTTGATTAAATTTTTTTCAACAGTTCAAGCACACATTTATCATATTTTAAATGCCAAAAATTGTTTGCATTGTGTCTCAGAAACATTGCCCTCCTTTACAAAGGCATTTCATTGATGGTAGCTTGTTATATGTTTGGTAATACTTAGATATGTAATATGGGATTTTTAAATTTTGATTGATTAGCCTATAGGGTTTTTCCCAATTTCTTAGGTTAGGTTCACACTGCATGTCTTAATGCTGAATTCTCTTTCTTTTTTATTTCTTTTTTTTTTTGCAAGGACGTTCATATTATAGCTTAAATGCGGTTTCTATCTGACCCCAGTTTGAATGCCACAGCACTGCTATACGATATGCATTCAGCTGGCTGTTTACAGATATAGCTAAACATGGATGCTACTTGTTAGCACAATGATTCTGGAATTGATGTGCAATCAAAGCCGATTAAATAATTATCTGCCGTGCTTGTTTAGTTCAGTGTTTACAGTTTGCAGTATTTTATTTTTTGAACGAAGCKATGTGCTGAAAGTAAAGTATCGATGGAGTAACATTAGTATTGTACACGGTTCGTCACTGATGTTGGACGTTACYATCATATGTCTGTGTGGATTCACAGTCACCCAGGATATGGAAAATAAAAAAGAAAATAACATTGACAAAGAAACTTGACTGATGTTCTGTAGCTKAAGACTTGTGGAGTTACAAGATTTAAACCACACGACTCAAGTTTAGTATCATTATTATACGGATCGATCTGCTCACCCCCATTTCACAGGTGTAAAAGTCAGATGAAATGCGACACAAGTGTTCAGACTGCAGTCACTTTGAAAAACRTCAGATATATGTATATTATTCAGCATCACACACTGAAAAGGCCTGGGGCAGATTAAAAAAAATCGGATTTGTCACATTCAGATGAAAAAAATCCAATATTGGTCACATAGGGAAACAAATAACTGGACTCGGGTCAGATTTGACTGCAGTGTGAACGTAGCCATAGTTTGTCTAAGAAAACTGCCAGGATTACTTCATCTTATTTATAATAAGCGTTGTTGTTGTTTTTAACTTATATATTTTTTGCATTATTTTAGGGCATAATTGTTGATTCAATGGCAAACTGTTGACTGACAACTGTTTTCAGAAATGTTCCTGTAATTTACCAAATCTAATTTTACAGAGCAGAACAAAAGTTCAGTGAGACAGTTTAGCTTCTTCACCAATTACAGTCTTAAAATGTTTGTATCCCATTAGCAGAGGCAGTGCCAATTATAAAMCCTTTTTCACTGATTTGTAAATTTAAGCTTGCAATTAGATGATGGAAAGACATTTGGCTTTCTACCCCTTAAATTTGTTTATTTTTTTTTCTATCTGTTTTTTCCCACAGGCTGAACGCTAAACATGCTTTCAAATGTCTTTTTTGACAAATAAAAAAAAAAAGAAAATTTAAATAAATGCTGTTCTCAAGGTCACAACTTAGCCACTATTTTATTGTGTTTATCTTGTGTTCTTCAAAACATGTTACTGGTATGAAATGTAATAGACAGTATGTCAACACATGATTCCAGTCAGTTTTTAAACTGAGTTTTAGAAAACCGATGCAAAGACCATGAAAAACTGAGGAAATGAGAAACTGCATGTTAGCAAAAAATAAATACATAATTTTACAGCCATGAAGATGAACGTGCAAGCTACCAGCTACAGCCTTTCATGGTTTCCTTTTTAGCTTTACACCATTTATCACCCAGGATTTTGGCTTTGCAGGCATTCAGGTGAGAAATAAAGAATCAAAGAAAACAAAAGAGGAGGAGACTGTAATTGCAGAAATTTGCACTAGTTCTTTGTTTTCTTGTATGACTAATGATGTGTATATTGGTGTCTGAGTTGGCATGTTAACAATCGTGTTTCAGATTGATAGAAATTTGGGGTTTATTTTACAGTTAATAAGAGACAAACTTTTATTTGCAAAGTTTTCTCGTGGAGGATTGTGACCTTGTCACATGTGCACCAATGTGTGTGCAACGGAGCAAGTGTGAAGGTGCATTTGAGTGCTTATAGTTGAAAAAAATGACCTTTTCTGGAACAAACTAAGGTGTTGTTATTAATAGCCTGAGCCAAATAAGAGGCCAGTCAATGTGTCACCATGGATATTTCATCACACACGCACACAGAACCGTCTGCCTACCTGCCACCATGACGACACCCTACAATCTTTCAAACCAATCAAAGACGTATCAGCGAGCACGCTCCGTTGCCAAAAATAAAAAGCRTTGTTTCGATGTGTCATAAGATGACAGTGATGATTTGGCATGGGGAAAAAGAATATTACTAAGGTGTCAAAAAAATCCAAGTTTGCTCTAAAAAAATTTTGGGATCTGGAATCTGTCGCTGGTGTTAGTGAAAAAAACATTTGTTCCGTTTTGGAAATGAATCGAGCTTCTGCTGACAGCATCTGTAAATAAAGCCACAAAACGAAAACGACTGCCACTGCAAATGTGCGTCGCCTTTTCAGTGATCTGCAGAAAGCAGGCTCTGTAAATTAGATGAGCTGTAGAAGAATGGGTATTGTCTAAGACCCAAACAGAGGGCTGAGTTTGATTTATAACATTGACTTTTTTTTTTTTTTTGCTTTCGTTTTGGATTAAATTTGATTATTCCGAGGTCTTCAAACATAGATAAATGGGACATTATAAAGGCTCCAATCAGTTTCTCCCAGCTGAAATACAATATGACTTCATAAAGTGGCTTGACTCATGATTACTAGTTGCTCTGCCAATATCCCTGACTTGATTTTGACAGGCTGCTGATTCTAAGCGACTTGCTCTAAATTGTCAACTGTGTGCCACAAAGAAGGCAGAGTAGCTCTCACCTGAGGGAGCATGTTCCTGAGGCAAAGTTAGAGAAAGGTGGCAATCACACACCTAGGAACAAAATCAGCTGCTCCTGCAATAATCTTGTCAAACTAAGCCGACAGGAAACAGAAGAAAGCCCACAACTATACGCATTTATGCAGTGGCTGTATGCATACATCAACATGGATACTAAGAATCAGTGTTGTTATTTTATTGTCGTTTCAGCCTTGTCAATTAGTAGAAATTGTATTTAGTGTTTGACTTTAGGTGTTTTTGGTTGGATTAAGCTTCTAAAATAAATTGATTGGGGTTAAATGCCTCTTTGAACTTCTGGCTTAATGTTGCTGTGACATAGGATGAAAGAGAAAACAGCCTCTTTTGTTAAAACTTTAAATAAATACACAATTTTAAGTGAATTAAAGTGAGGCTTACACATTCCTTTGGTTTCAAGGAATACAAAATATACCTGTTTTTCTCTGTATGATAAAAATAAACACTGTCATATGGAGGCATATAAATGTTGGCAAGAATCCACTGCCCTAACCTGATTCGGTTTGTCATTAAGAGGCTGTATTCGAGTAATCAAAGAGGTTTCTGTTTCACAGCTTGGTTAAGAGAAGGGTTTAATCTTGAGGATTAATCCTACTCTAATGACACCGTGTTGGTCATTAAACTGTCTCCGACTGACAACTGTGAGGGCTACAGAAACAGTGTAATCTGAAATGTAATCTGAACTGTTGGTGTGCGGCTGACAGAAGCGAATAACAAATGCTTGATGTGAATTAATCCCTGCGAAAGATCCCAATCAGAACTTTTCTCTCAATGCTCCTGGGAAATCATCAACAGCTATGATTATACAGAGCCTGCTAGGATGGCAACAAGCACCAGTGATTACATGAATAATGTGCAAGACAAACTAGAAATGACATAAGTGAGAATAGTAGCAATTTCAAAAGAGTCACAGAAGAGTGTAACTGAGTTCAACAGATTGAGCAGGGGTCACAAAAATAATTTAGCCACCAGGTCTTTGGTTTTGCTTTAAAACAAATAACTGTGATATTCACACCTTGAAATAATTTGATAGAAAAACTTGAGAAGCTTTTAAAGAGTAATGTTTAGATTGGACATTTTTTCAAACACATTTACAAATTGTAAAATCATGGCATTATGTGGCCCGCGGGAGCTTCAAAGATGTATTAATGTCTTAAAATGAGCTGCTTTAAAGCCAGCATTGCCTACAAACTCTCATGTTCATTGTTTTTACCTGTGAAATGGCAGGGTTTAAAAGCAGCCAGCAAACTTTGCGTAAAATCACCATTTTGTTGCATTTTCTCTGGCTACTTTTGCTGTGACCCAGTTGCACTGGGAAGTTGGAATTTCCCACTTACACATGGAATGCCTCTCCAGTGGGAATTCCCAGTCAGAAAGTGGGAGAGTTCCGAATTCAAGATAGCAGCTACTCACCACAACTCAACAGTGTATAAAACTCTCTTACTTTTACTTTTATTAAAATTTTCAGTATTATTTATTTAGCATTCAGTCAGTTGTACACATAGCACTTTTCAATGTTTTTAATAGGACATGTTAAAATGCTTTTTCCATGCACAAACTACTATATAGAACTTAAGTAATGTTTGTTAGCATAGCTTTGCCATAGCAATGAGATAAGGAACATGATATTTTGTGTTTAGTTTAAATGAAAAAGTCAAAGTTAATTACAACTGGGCCTATGAGGGCCACCGTAAAGCTTACGTGACCCTTGGTGAAAATGAGTTTGACACGTCTGCTGTAAAGAGTTAATTCTATTTTTATTGAGCCGCAGTTCAACCATGGTTGAAAAATGTGAGCAAGATGGAAAATAAGTGAAAAAAATGTAGCAAAAAATAAAAATGCTGTGTAATAGAAAGACAGCCATGAATAAAAACTTGTTTACATTAACAATATTGCCTGCAGACTGGTTTAACAGTAGTGTGTTTGGAGACAAATAGAAAGTTCATGGAATGTGACCTAGTCATCAAGAAGATGCAACCTTCCCCGTCATGAATCTAAAGGTTTCCTGAGACAAAAATAAAACAATAAGAGTCATCCTCACTGCCATACATTCACAAATGCAATTTATTATTTTCATGTCAGGATAACAAGGCAATTAATTATTTATTCCGTGATTGTTCCAAGGTTTGGACAATAACAGGTTATCTGAGGTCAGTGCAGGTTAAAGTCTCCTAACGGCTCAACGCTGAAACATGTGACCCACTATCAGACATGACACCTGCCAGAGTAAAACCTCTCACTCAAACCTCCACAAATTACAGGRCTGACTGTCACTTCACCGTCAATTAAAAGCGCCGCTGCTGCACTCGTTTCGACTCACTCACCAGGCTTTCCCCTCTCCACGCCTGACCTCATCCCCTCTTCTGAGGGGAGTTTTCCGAGGGATTCCAGGATCTGTCAAATATGTGCTGGACTCGTTCAGGACACACACCATCTAAAAATCCTTGTTTCACAGATCCTCCTTACCCAGATCCCGCCATTCTGAATATTATTTTTCTGTTTGTTTTTTTCTCTCTCTAAAGCCCTGCTCAGCTGACACCAGGAAATACAACCAGGACTTCTCACTGTGTCTTTCCCTCTGAATGTACCTGTTCAAGGCAACTCCCACGGGCTGCTACAGTACACTCAGCCCCTCCCCCTTCACTCAAATAGTTTAGGTAAGGGAGAAGAGGAGCTCAGCGGGGCTGTAACTAGCATTTTCCCACATCGCTCAAGCGTGTACAGAGACATGCGCATAAACAAGCACCAGTGAGGGAGGGAGGGAGTGAATCCAAGGTGTGGGCTTACGGGCAGGTGTGAGCAAATTCATATGAAGTCTGATACCAGCAAGCTGCACTGCAACAAGTCCAGCAGCTGTTTACCTGCCTCACGGTTTAAGGCCTGAGGAAGCTTAACACATACAGCGTCACATTTCTGTTTTTATGGCTGCAAGTCAGAAATTTTAAGTAACTTGAACTTGTATTGTACTTGAAGTTAAATAGGGTGTGTGTGTGTGTGTGTGTGTGTGTGTGTGTGTGTGTGTGTGTGTGTG
>NW_013952580.1:531217-532808 GCF_001266775.1 Austrofundulus limnaeus | reverse complement strand
GTGTGTGTGTGTGTGTGTGTGTGTGTGTGTGTGCTGTAACATAGTTACATGATGGTGATGGTATAGATTTGAGCTATGTGTCTCGGGAAAAAAAAACACAATTTCCCCTCCCCCCCTTAACAAGCAATTATGGTGGCTGTACAGAAATCACATATGATTTTACTACTCATTAGTAGTTTCAAACACTAATCTCAAAGTGCAGTATTTTTTAACGTGTTAACGCTTCATTGATAATAATTAGTTCATTGTTACATTTGACTCCGATATCAGAGCAATTAGCAGGAAAATCATCCCAATTAAAACTGCATGAGTAAATGCGGAAAAAAAACATTTTAATCTCATTCCTCTTGCTCCTCTTTTTTATTGGGAAATGTTCACTGAAATGTAAGATAATGAGGAAAAGTTCAAAGCTCAGGCACTAAAACAAAACACTAATCAGCATATACCTGTTTGATTTTCTAAACACTAGAATGCACTACCCTGACAGCCTGTTTACGAGCAGCAGAAAATTACAGTACCTTCTAAACAAATATTTCATCATGTAATGGTAGGGAAAAAAACATTACCTCATTAAAAACAGTTTGCCGCTGCTTTTCCTATCTTAGATGCTAGATAGTGATGACCTGCGTGTCACCTATTATCATTTAAATTGGAATCTATCGAAACAGTAATTTATTGCTCAAATAAAAGAAAGTGCCACTTCACTTGGCCAAGAATATGTCAACCTTTCATTGCTTACACACAAACAGGTTGGTGTAAAATAGGCCATGAAAAATGCATTAGTAATATATTTTTAGATGTGTGTCTATGCGCATGTTTGTGCTGCCTCAGTTTAGCTTAAAGTTTAGCTAAAAATAAAGGCAAAAGTGCTTTTTCTTCTTGTATTGTTTTT
Source organism: Austrofundulus limnaeus (assembly GCF_001266775.1). Taxonomy (NCBI): domain Eukaryota; kingdom Metazoa; phylum Chordata; class Actinopteri; order Cyprinodontiformes; family Rivulidae; genus Austrofundulus; species Austrofundulus limnaeus. Next base: position 531,916 of record NW_013952580.1, on the reverse strand, counting down.
AACTAAACTTTAACCTTTAAGCTAAACTGAGGCAGCACAAGCATGCACAGTGAATTGGCACATGGTTCCTGCTCCTTCCTGTCAGTTGACCAATAGGAGCAGAGCTGACCCAAGAAGGAACGCCCACCTTATTTGTATAATGAAGCAGAAATGCTAAGGTAATGTAAACACCGGAAAAAGAGAAATGTAAAAAAACAACACAGGGAAATAAAAAATGACTTGCGAGAAAAATTATTTAAAAATATTAATCATTCAAGAGACAGATGCATGTGCAAGTAAAAGGATATATATATATATATATAACAGTAAAATGCAAATTATGTTAAAATACAGTATATAATTTGTAGGAAATAAGTGGGAAAAATAAAAATGAGGGTCAGTTTAATTATAAAATATGAGATTAAGTTCTATTTTTTATTTAATTGGTGCATGTTAAGTGCATTTATTTATTTATTGGCTCATTTATATGTTTTTGCTTTTATTTCAAATTATGTCAGTTTTGGTCCTCCACAGACTATGTGGTCAAACTTTTTATCACTGCAGCTCTATCTTTTCCCTGTCTGTCTTCTGGTCCTCACATAACACTTAAACCTCATGTGGACACCCTCTCCTCATAAAATAACACTTTCTTTCTTTCTGTCCCTGTGGTCTCTCTCTCTCTCTCTCTCTCTCTCTCTCTCTCTCTCTCTCTCTCTCTCT
>NW_013952580.1:513803-531207 GCF_001266775.1 Austrofundulus limnaeus | reverse complement strand
GGAGTTTAAACTCCACAGTGTAACAATGTTTTTTACATTCAAGGATGTATTTTTATGATCATTGGATCATTACAAAACTGTAGTGTAACTTGTAAACAGTCATCAAATAAAAGTATCTTAAATCTCCTGACTGAACTCATCTTAACTTTCTCAATGCTTTTTAGATGGTTTTACACCAATGCTGTTCTGTGTACGTTAATCCAGACATATTAACGTACACAGAACAGTAACTTATCATCCAGTTCCTTTAAGAATGGAATGAGGTTGTAAGACAGACTAAAATTCTTTCTTTTCTCTCACTTTCCTGAGTTTAAATGGACTCTCCACCTGCAGTGATGATGACACACTGGCCTCTTTGAAAGGCCAGAGGTTTATCAGCATTCCTGCAGAACTATGGAGCTACAGAGCTGTGGTCTCTCTCTCTCTCTCTCTCTCTCTCTCTCTCTCTCTCTCTCTCTCTTTTTTTTTTTTAACAATGTGGGATCTTGTGCTGCAACAACCTTGAACAACCCTGCAAGAAATGTCCGCCAACAAGACACAAAGTGTGAACTAATGGGAAGAAAAATASCAGCGGTGGTGGTGAATAAGACAGAGTACAAAAAGATGAATGGTTTGGGCAAGAAGTCATTACGAGCTGCACTACAAAAATATATAAGTTTTGGAGAGCAATGTCTTAGAAATATAGTACTGAGCGGTCTGTCAAATAATGAAAGAGGGCAAATCATTTAAGAACGACACAAAGCAGGAAAGTACTGCTGCATTKTCCTTTTGTTGCTTGAGATTTCAATCTTGTATCATCTGTCAGCAAGTCACAGCAGAAGGAAGCAGGTGTCAAAGACATAAAGTAATTTTCTTCCCTATTTTATGATTTAATAATTCTACGCTATAGTTGAGTTTGATGTGTATAACACAATGATGTCAGTGGGCTATTTGGGCAGGGTGGGGGGACAGGAATAAAACGCAGCATTTCCAGTTGTACTGGTGATTCAGCTGCTGATGTGACCTTAGAACTCAGGTCAGCCTGTGTGGGCTTGTTTAAGAGACAAGTAGCGGCAAAATGGTGTTGCGAAAAAAAAGGTCACATTTGTGTGGATGATAATATCAAAACACAGCTGTTATGGTCAGGGTTTCAAGAGATTTGTTGTTACTTTTTGACTGAAAATAAAAGTTTTGTATTTTTGTAGTTTTGTAGTTTTCTCATTAAAAGTTTGGGAATTTTTATTGTCTCTCATGGCTGTTTTCCTAAAAAAAATCTCTACTCAGTGTCCAGCAGAAAATTATTTAAAAAAAACTAAGTAAAGGTAAAAATACCTTAACAGAATTTTTTTTTCACTGATAAGAAAAGTATTTAATTAGAAGTCATGAGAAGGCTCACAATAATTGTAAAAGTAAAAGTATTTTGCTCATACAATCTAAGAAATGAAACGTTGAATTTACTAAATCAGGTTATGTCAATAGTTTCAATCTGTATTTAGTTTTACTCAACTCAGTTTAATGGAAMTAATTATTTATGACTGTTCATAAAACTGATTTTATAAAGTCATATTAGTTCCCACTTTAGTTCGGGGGGTTTCCTATTGTGAAATGAATCAACTGTAACATGATTAGTCAGAAAAACTTTACTGGTTCAGATGATGTAAGAACCAGAGCCTGACTGTACCTGACTCCTGACAGATTAACAATAAATACCATGGTTTATTTTAGCCTATTTAATATAAGTTATGCACCATTTTTATTTGTTGGGATTAACCACCTACTGGCTGGTGGTTCTTGACTTCAGACTTTATGTCTGTAGGGCAAAAATACCAGAAGAAAGGCACATGAGAGCATATCCTTGGAGGAGCTCCTAAATTCCCAAACCCCTTCAGGCCAGAACATCCCAGTGACAGAACTAGTGTCACAGCCATACCTGTTTTTTTTTTTCTATTATAACCCCAAACAGCACCGGGGGTGAGCCGCCAGTCAACACATTTCTGATGTGTCRCCAAACAACCCTTCTGTTTTCCCTTCAGTTGTTACCATCTCCCTGCTTAAACATTTTAGTCCTAGACCCACTCTGCTCTTATAACAATTATATATTAATTATTCTAAAGTGGCTGAGAATTAATTAGTTGCTCAGTTTGAGGGAAAAAAATCATTAAACAAAGATTTTACATTGAGAAGATTTCTGCAGGTTAAAATAAACATTTTTAACAAGAAATGTCCACATAAAATCTTAAATTATTGTCCTAATCTGAATGTAAAATTTTTGTTAAACATTTTTATTGCATAACACTATGAAGATTAGTGTTGTCAAAGTAAATATGTGCAGGTTTGTAAAGCAGTAGGAAATGCTGTATTGATAGGAGCAGTGCCTAATAATTGCTTTAATGAGATCCCCATTTTTTTTTATCATACTTTCCAAACTGCAGAACTTTTCAACTACATCTTCTTGCAGCATCTGAGCAGCCATTATGCCAAAATTTTAGATTTCTACCTGGTGATGGTTTTATTGGTCTTTCATATAATATCTTAACCTCTAAGTGTTGACACAGTGACCACTTTATTTCCTGTCAGACAGTAGGTAACAGCTGAAAGTTATATTATCCACATTATATCGTACAATGAAGAAACTTAAATATGATTTTATTTAACTCCTAAAAGAAGCACAAAGTCTTTAAGCTGTAATCACTGTGGCCCTGCCTGCCGTCCAAGACATCAGTGTATTTGACTCAAGGCTATTTTTGTTGTTTTTTTAATTAGGTTGTGTTTCTTTTTTGCTTTAATAACAAGATTTTTTGTTATTTACCCAGGGGGTTGCCCAGCTACTTATTAACTCTAACTGCATGGATTAACTCTAATGGCAAGAATGTTGAGGTCTTAGATTTGTAATGACCCTTAAAACAAATGCTGTTAACTCTCCTTTAATCTTCTTTCCACACCCAACTTTTTTCTCTTTCTACTCTCGATCAATTTATTTCAATCTGAACAGCAAGATCCCAACACTGTCGATCCAAAGTTGAGTCTATCCGTATTGTCTAAACCTTTTTCCCCTACAGATCACAACAGTACGCCTTATGTTACGTTCACACAATGAGATCATATCCCTTCTATTCACTATTTTTTCCCTCTTTTCAAACCCACTTGGTCAGCACTATTTGAAAAGAAACTACCTGACACCAGCCTATATCCAAAAGTAGCAGTTCTACCAGTGCATCTTCACTGCCAGTGGGTCTTTTTAATGGCCATCTGCAGGGCAAGACAAATGTATTAATATCAGTGACTCATTGTACCAGACCTTGTAGCCTTGTGTCAAGCCTGAAGGTGAGTTCTAGAAATAGAAAATGCACCTCTGCGTCACCTTGGCACACTCATGCACGCAGGTGGGAATCCAAAACCCATGAACGTGTAGGATGCAAAGGTTCTGGTATGATTTAGTTGTTATTAGATCCATGTAAAAGAGACTGAGCTAATGATGTTAAAACAAGGAACAAAGATTATAAAGTATAGTTCACTGCTGACATCTTAAATTTGGTTAAATGAAGCATGAAGCCTTTAAAGCACCCATGACAATGTTTTTTTTAAATAATATGAACACATTTCTGGAAAGATAACATAACATATTGTAAAAAAAAAGTCATGCCACTGAGATGAACAGTTGTTTAGATGTTCACATGTGAAATAACAGGAAGTGATGTCAAAGCAGAAAATTCTCAATGTAAACAGAGCAATGCTACAGCTGCTCACAACATCGACTGTATTGGATGTTTATTAAGATTATTTTGAGTCACTRTCAGAGAGATGAAGTGGCGAAGARACAGAGTTCAAACAATACTGTTTCAAAAAATAAAAAGACCAGGGAATTTTTTTTTTCGGAAAGAGTTCCCCTTTGATGTCACTTCCTGTTTCACATTAGCTGAGCCAAATTTGACAGAAAAAATGCCAGTTATGTGACAAAATGAGTAAAATTGTATTTTATGTCAAGTTTATTTTAAACATAAAGGTGCTTTCTTTGACTTTTTGTGTTTGAAGGGTATGTTTGTCGCAGGCACTTTGAGCACAGGCACTCATCTTGACTTCATAAACTTTAGTCATTCAGCACAAAGTTGTAGTTATTAAATTAGATACTGACAAAGACAACTGCTCTGCTATGTGTGAAAATGTCAATGTTTTTAACTGATTGTTAGAAAGCAGATAAAAGGCATGACTTTTTATTACTTTAGTGCTTTTGTTTGAGATTGTATTAAATCCAGTCACACTCACTGTAACAAGTCTTTTTTTTCTCTTTTTGTACTTTAGTCTTTTTAGAATAGTGTGACCATAATTTTGCCATCTTTACAAATATATCATTGTCCTCTTCACTTTTGCTATCTGGTGTAATTAAATAAGATGAGTCAATGGCACATCAACTCTAACAATGCTGTCCGGGCATCTCTGAGTAGCTATTTCAGGTGTGTGTAAATGACAGTGGAGAGGCATTGATTTTGCTGCTTGAAGAAATTTAACTGCCACACTTGTTGTGGCTATGAGAGGGCTTTGATGGGGGCAGGTGCTCGGAAAAGTATCAGCACAGGGGAGAAATTTAAATACTTGACAAAAACCACTTGCACGTTTTTTTCACATCCTGCACATTCATGTTCTTCCTTTCTTTTGTGCATGTTAATCTCTGTTTTTTCTCTTCTCTCCATTACCCCGCACCCCCACCCCACCCCCATAATACACACTGAATGCAGGCAACAAAGTCCTTGTGCAACCTTGTTTTACTCCTCTATACAGTGCTCTTCAATATTTTCTTCCTTCTCCTGTTTATCCCTTTTTGACATCATCTTCTTAAAAACCCATTAATTGTCCTCCGGAAGCCGTTTTWTAACTTTTTTTTGGCTTTGACCTTTACTTTAAACTAGAACCCAGCCTTACCAGGCTAGTGACATCATGGCCACCTAATGTGCGGAAGCAGCTCATGTCTCACTAATGATCCAGTGCCTGCTGCTTACGTTTGTTTCCACTCTCCTTCCCTGTTTMTTTTTTGCTGCAGTGCTGAGATGAATTTGCTGATAACATCACCCTCACTTGCCTGTTCTCATTCTGATGAAACTTGAAGTGATATATATGTGGCCTTGGCCACTGCAGGGGTTTTTGTGCGTATGTGTTTTTTTTTTTCCTGAGTCTGCACTTTTTAAGCACCCAGGAAACGAGTGAAGACCTAATGCTGTAGGGGGGAGTGCATCTGAATGTATATGGAAACATGTTAAAATCAAAGTGACCATGATTTTGTCAATCTAACTCACATGTATTAGCCTCTCTTTTCATAAAAAAGAAAAAGTTAAAAGCTATAATGTACATTAAACTTGTCTTGTCCGCCTAAGATAACCCACCACTTCTAGTAATAGCTTTGTTCCCCTTTTTTTGGCAAATGGGGATTATTTATGTGCCCTCTTAGTATCATGACAGCATCAAAAGAGAAAACAAACACACCCTTGAGCATGGCCTTAATGAGGACAGGATCTCCACTGGCTGCCTGAGTGACACTGTAGGTCTTTTCTGCAGCTGGCAGCTCCACAGGAAACACTGTTCAAGAGACAGTTTTGCACTGGTGCATTGGTWAGAAGCATCAGTTCTCTCTAAAAGCAACTTTTGTCATGAACATGCATTGCAACAGAAACAGATCACAGACAAMCATCAYTGTGTTTTGTCTGAGGAGCTGATGWTGCTCRCCTTTGACCGGTTAGACCACCCAGACAGATAAGAAACACGGAAATAAATTCAGTCATTAAAGTATATGGACCCCTTTTTCAGAATGGTTCTTGGCAAGCAACTGAACACCCAGCAGCAGAATAACAAATAAGTGTGAATATATTTCATATTACAAATTATACTTCTGAACAGCATGATAATTTAATAAAATGAAAACCTTTTTGGAGACAGGTACACAATTTATAATGTGAAATCTATGGAGTAAGAGAACTGTCAGAATTATTGTATGTGTAAGAGTCTAAATTTGTTCATGTAAGTCTATAAACGAACATAAATTTGTTACAACTTTGCCACATTATAAGTACAAATCAAATTTACAAGTACAATTCTTATGTGAGAATACAAGTTTTTAAGTTACAAATACAAGTTAAAAAGTTACAACTTTGCCACATTACAAGTACGAATCAAATTTACAAGTACAATTCTTTTATCTGTCAAAATAAGACATTATGCATGGAACACCGAAAAGGTCGATTGCAAACAGTAACTAAGCCAGACCACTAGGGGGACATGACCACTGACTCATTTGGGACCATAAACTCTTATTAAACACAACAATTTGCTGAAGGGAAAAGCATTTGGAGGCTTTTCAGTTTGTCATTCATGTCATGTAGTACAGCAATAAAGTAGATAGTGGATTTATGATGAAATGTTATTTAATTTTTACTTTAACCCTGTCTTATTTAATCTTTTAAAATATTTTATTCAATTCCTTAAACAGAATCCTGCTTTTATGAGTCTTTTTTGAACATTTATTTTATTTTTCTATATTCTTATTTTTCTTTTGCACTTTGTCAAAATGTTTTGTTTGTGTAAAGCACTGATTTGTCTTGTTGCTGAAATGTTTTATGTAAAGCTGCCTTGCCTCAGGTCAGCAGCACAATAATTAATATACAGTGGAGTGATGATGAAATGTTCCAAATTATTTATAGACCATATTTTTCAAGTAACTTCTCTTTAACTTATGATACTGTTAACACTACTCTACACTACTAATGAAGACTGGAGCCAGGTGGAGAACAAACCTTCAGATGGTTGAAGTACAGGTGGAGACGTCTTCATGACCTGCAGAACATCAGGACTGATGCTGGAGTTTTCTGATACATGTGTGCATTAAGGTGTCAGAAATACTCAGAAACACTATGACAGGCCAGAGCAGGGAGATGAAAATGAATCAATGAAAATATTAATTTCATTTTAGTGACCGTTGAAAGAAATATCAGTAAAAAATAATTTGAATAAAAATATGTCACAATGTAGTAGTAATAATAGTAGTACACTCTATTATATGTTAAAACGTGTTATTTGTGATACGTTTCATTAAACATTTTAACAATTTACTGCCCCCCCCCCTTTTTTTTTTACTATATTCATTGTTTCATCTATCACTCACAGCTCATAGTTAGGTAAAAACAAAAGTGTTGACTATTTAAATTTTTTTATTTATTACAGTAAAACCATCAATCAATGTCAAATAAATGAAAACTTCTAGGTAAGCTTTAATACAAACAGATTAAACATGTTGAGTTTAAAAAATATGTCAATAAAAAATATGTCATGGCCTGGTGTTTGACTTCCTCAGCTCTAAACAGGACATTTTAAAACTGTACATTTGCATTAACTGAATTTTTCAGCTGTCATGAAGGCTTTAAAACCCAGATGGACAGATTTTGTTCCAGTGTCTCCTCATCCTGCTGCTGGTTCAGTTCTTCAGACTGTCAGGAACTCCATGACCTCCTCATCCACCTGCCTGTCAGAGGTGTGGATGTAGAGGACATCTGTCCTGGGTCCATGGATGGGCTGAATGCTGCTCGCTGCATCAACTGCACTTATCTGGATCACAGAAAATCGACAGGTCAACAGGACTGATTTATTTTAACTTTATTTAATGAATTATATTAACTTCATTTCTGTTAAGTTTACAATACAACTATTTGACCTGAAGTGGGGTGGAACTGGCTTCCATTGGTTGTGGTCTCACTGATGGAGCCTGATGGTCTCAGTCCTCTGATACAAAGGTCTGGAGACAGGTTCTCAGTGGGTCCACAAACAGATTCAGGTCCATAATTAAAAGTAAATTGAAAAGAGAACAGTTATAGTATCACACAGTCACAGCTAGCAGTCTCATTAATCAGACAGTAAACATTTTTCTACATACGTATATTGGTCACTGAAATCTGAAGGAAGTGGTTTGGTAGTAGTTAAAAATAGATTAACTTAGTTAAACACAGTTTAACTTTGATTTATAGTGATTCTAATTAAAATCAATGTCCGTGTAGTTCTGACAAAGCTTTAAAAATGTAGCCAACAAGCTTTTAATAAACAAAACAAAATATAGTCAGAGAAAGCTTTTTAAACTCACTGTTAATCAATTAGGTTTTTGTTCTTTTCAAGCTGTTCTAAATAAACTTAGACTGAACAGGAAACATGAGGCTGTTTTTTCTTTCCTACTCGTATCATCATGCTAACATTGACACCATGCTAACAACAACAATGAACGAAGCTCTACTTTCAGTATAGAAACTGTTTAAACACATCCTCTTACAAATACTGACAAGTACTACGTGTACCAAATGTGAAATAAATAATACAAACTACTATTAAAAGTAAAAAGAGTTTAACTTACAGTTGTTTAGGGGTTTGATGGTGGGCCACTTGAGTCACCCTGCTGGACAGGTCAGAGCACTGCCGTTATGTGTTTTTGAACATGCATTATTTTTTCCATTATGCAATCGGTTTTATGAATGTATCAGTTTTCTTTTTTGGTTGTTCATCATAAATCCACTATCTATTTTATTGTTGTATTACACGACATGAATGACAAACTGAAAAGCCTCCAAATGCTTTTCCCTTCAGAAAATTGTTGTGTTTATAAAGAGTTCATCTGGTCCCAAATGAGGCAGTGGTCATGTCCCCCTAGTGGTCTGGCTTAGTTACTGTTTGCAATCGATCTTTTCGGTGTTCCATGCATAATGTCTTATTTTGACAGGTAAAAGAATTGTACTTGTAAATTTGATTCGTACTTATAATGTGGGAAAGTTGTAACTTTTTAACTTGTATTTGTGACTTAAAAACTTGTATTCTCACATAAGAATTGTACTTGTRAATTTGAGTCGTACTTGTAAATTTGATTCGTACTTGTAATGTGGCAAAGTTGTAACAAATTTATGAAGGTTTATAGACTTACATGAACAAATTTAGACTCTTACACGTACAATAATTCTGACAGTTCTCTTACCAGATAGAAAGCTGTTTTCACAAATACCACTCACAGTTCAACACATTTAATTACCTATAAAACCTCATTTTCTGTTCAAAATACAATTGCATAAACATAATAACACCAATTAGTGTAACATGCAATGCTTAGCAAATTCTAAGAAGGTGTGGGTTTTGATGGTACTTTGCTTATTTTTCTCACTACTTACTAAAATCTTGGCATCATTTTAACAACTTTACCACCATCTCAACCCAAGTGGATTTACATAACATAAAGTGTAGATGCAAATGTATACTGTGTGCTTACCATTATGTAAGGTTTTAAATATACATTTGCAAGTGCATGCATATCAAATCTGTCACGGTGCATGCATTTGAATTTTGATGACTGAGATAGCACTGCAACAGGAAACCCATAGATGTACCTTTGTCAAGAGAGGCATCTGGAGAGTTGAAATCCATGAGACTGCTGATTTCAGTTTTGTAGCAGAGGTCTGTGGCTGGTGGCTTCTGCTTATGGTGGGGAGAGGAATCTGTAAGAACAAAAAACAACAAGGGGTTAATTTGATAGATGGTAAAAGGATTATTAAAGCCAAATGGATGGCATGTACTGCATTTAAGCAGCAATATTTTACTGTTCACACAAAACTAAATGAGAGAAAAACTGATGTAAACATAATTTGCATAAACATACGAAGCATCAAACTGCTTGAAGTTTAAAGCTTTTCTTTTGTGGACAAAAATATCCCATAGGTTTTCCTCACTCCTACTATAAAACAATCTACCATTCATTTCAGGGAACAACATGAATCCTTGGTGAAAGTAAACACACACATGCTTTAACAATCCAAACCAAGCTAACTGAGTGACTGCAGGCTCATGTAAATATTAGCATTTTTATGATCAGAGTCTAATTTAATTTCTGGTGATGTTCAGTGGTTTCTAATGCAGTTTTTGCTTTTCACCCCATGGCCAATATTTAATGCATTTCGAATAAATTGCTTTGGGTCAGCTCACAAAAAAATGCTTACTAAAAAACCCACCAGCACATGCAGTAAACTTCTGCCATCCTCCTAAATTAACTCACAGCTGCCAATTTTAGGAGAATAACTTCTTTACTTAGCAAACAAGTAAAACAGCCTGCAGCCTTTAAGATACTGCTTTGGTAATAACCTTAAAAATATACAGTATATGTATACAATGTAGTGAAATGCATCTCCTCCAGCTCAGTCTTCAACCTCTGCCCCTTTTTTGGCCTCTCCCTCGCTCTCTTTCTCTTCCTCCTGCCATCATCCCACCGCCCACCTATTAAGATGCTTTTACTGGTGAATAACTTACAGTAATTGAGCACAGATGTGTTTGAAACCTGAAATTTTAGGTGGGGGTGCTGTCATAATGACAGCATTAGCCATCTCTTTTTCTTTTCTTATTTCGTTTTTTTAATAAGCAATAAAAGTCAAAATGGAAAAGTCTGACTGTCCCCATTTAAGGTAGGTGGTAAAAGGACTAGAATGGGGGCTTTCATCATGGCTGGTTTAATTTTTTTTTTTTTTTGTCCCTACAAGAATATGATTTTTCAAAGCAAGAGCAGCCTGGGGCAACAAAAGCCCACCTGACAGTTTTGTTGAGTGATGTTAAAATTTTCTATGCGCACTATTTTACTGGATTCATGGTGCTGGTGCAGCTCTGCAGCTTTGAGAATTGTTTTATCTTCCTGACGTTGTACCTTTTGACAGGCACTTAAAGATATTTGGAAACTCAAGGGAAAAGGAAAACGTACCAAGAAAGATGAAAACTACTACAATGACTGCTCGATAATTTAGGAGAGGAAAAGCTGATTTGGAGAAAAAGAACCAAATTATAAAGAGGTGCGAGCTCCAGTGACAGTCTATTTACTAAAGTTTATTTAGTCAAGTGAAAGTTTTATTCACCGAATATCCAAATAATAAGAAATTCACCAATTTAAGACTATTTTTGGAACGTTGTGCTACACCTTGATTCACTCAAAATTATGATTTTTAGCAGTTCAACATATCATAATTCAACTTAAAGGGGGAGGTGTTATGCAAAATCAACTTCTTTGAGCTTTGTAATATGATGTCAAATACCAACCCAGCATGTTGCTTTGACTCATTCATGCATATTTGAGGAATCATTGAATGTCCTGTGGCAACCATTGGTAAAAAGCACTGCCCATTTGCACAAGCACCACCTAGTTACACAAAGCACCTCCCCAGTGCTCGGTCTGCAGCCGACCGCCCGCCCCACAGAGCACCCCTCCATCAAAGCATTGCTGTGAAGACATGCTGAAGTGGGAGTGTCTGAAACTGTAGGAGGTTCTTAAAGAGATAGATGTCAATTTCTTGGAGAATAATGAGTACCCCCCCGCCACACACACACACAGAAGTAAAGATTTTCAATTAAACTTAAGAAATGAGAGATCTAAGTTCTTTTGATTGTTTTTATTTTTTTCAAAATTTGTGATTTCAGAATTTTATACATAAAGTCCTACGAAGTAGTAGTAGTAAACCCAACACTCTCTGATCTCTTAAAAAAACTAATAAGGTCTGATTGTCTACTTCAGTCTTTAGCTCGGCTAACTAGTCAAAAAGGCTTCGAGCAATGAGGTAAAAAATATTTAGAAGAGATGAAGAAGTGAACTGATCATCTGTTTTGTTGTTCTGGTTCTCTGCGTTCCGCGCTGCACCTTGAAGCAGATTGATGCCTTCTGTCAAACTTGTTGTATAAATCATGTTTGAGGTGATCTGCTAAGGATTTGAGATAAGAGCATCATTTCCTCTGTCTGCTTCCAGCCTATTTCCCTTTGTTGCTCATTTCCTCATAAGCCAGCAGAAATATTGTTTCATGAAAACAAAAAATCCACAACTATTACACCCCACATTAAATTTAAGGCTGTAAGTTATTTTAAAAAATGTGGAAAATGTAAAACAATTCATCTACTGAAAAGTGTACCAGAAACCTGTTTTCGTGTGGTCATGAATGTCACTGCTACACATGATCATGTTATTAAGTTTCATATTCTTTGGGGCCATGGAAAAGATCATTTGTCTTTGTTGACATTCTTTGACTCTATACAAATATAAGCTTCTTAAAACTAAAAATGAAAGACAGTTTAAGATGTCTTCAGTGACCTTTGTCAGACTGCTGATCCCTGTGGACATTTCAGCAACCTTCACACTGTTGGAGGTTAACTTGCATACAGAACTACTGTGAGTCTTTGCAAACAACCCCCCTGTTGTTCTTTCTGTCAGCGGGGATAACAAACTAAAAATACTGCTTTTTTTCTCTCACAGCAGAGTCACCCAAGCTTCATTTAACCTGACTGAGTCTRGAGGATAATCCTATTCAAGCTATACTTTTTATTGTGATTTTTTTAAAGAAGTCATTAGAATAGAAACAGCCTTTATTGTCCTGCGGAGGGGAAATTCAAGAAACATTTTTATTTTTCAAATGATGGTTCATAAAGTTGGAGCAACTAATCAAATGGAAAAAAAAACACCTTTTCAGTTTGACAAAACTTGTTTTCATTATTTCACTGGTACAAATAGGTCCCTTTAAATGTTTTTGCTCAATAAACACAAAATGACAACTTCTTAATATTTGCTCACAAAAGCGATTGTTTTGTCAAGGACACCATGGTGTTATTCACCAAAACACAAGCTAATATTTTGCTTTCTTTTCAGTAAGCAAAATTTACATTGTGACAGAGTGCATTTAAGGCCAAAACCATGACCAGCTAATGGGTTTACTATCTTTGCTGTCCGCATCAGACCAGTTTTGGCATCCAATCACAGCAAAACAATACGAGAGAACAAAACTCAAAGTCCTGTAGCTTATTCCACCTCTGATCTCCTAATACGAGTTGTCCTTTGATCGGGCAGTGTTTGCTCTTGGCAACAGACACATTCTGCGTGCCAGTGATCCTCCAGGCTTTTTATAAAACGACAGAATTTAAGCCATGGACATGAGAAGAGATGGATCAATCAAATGAGAAGTGTAATGATTGCTGATGTCAGTTGTGATCCGAAGAAACAGTTCCAACCACTTCACTCGTAATAGAACTTGTGTATTTTCATGCAGTGACTTGGTGTTTTAATAAACAAATGAAAGAGGACTCTCATGCTGTATTAAGAAGTTTAATGACTGAGTAAAGCTCAACATTTATCCAGCTACTGCACAAGAACATAGTCTTCACTGTTCAGAGGGGTTTTTTATGCTGAAATAATAGTATATTGTATTCTTGACACAAGTGAGCCAGGTTGCACCAGGAGAGCTAGAGCTAGCTGCTGCTATTTGCACTGCAAATAACTATAAAAATCTAGGTAAATAATCATGTAACATGAAATTAGGGTTGCCAACTCAACCCCTCTAAAATACGGGACAGCTGCACAGGGACACTAGGGACACTAGACAAATGCCTACCTGCCAGCAGGATGGTGATGGCTCTGATTGCAGGCTGCAGTCCGAGGAAGAGTATCCTGTACAAGACACTTCAATTTGACAAAAAATACAGGACATCTGGGCTAAAACGTGACAGTTGGTAACCCTATGAACTGGAATGAAGCTGAACAACAGAGTTTTGAAGATGACCAATACCTACTTTGGCTTTGACCTCTCTCAGGCTACCCATTAGCTTATCATTCCAGGCAGCATCAACTCGATTTCTTCAAATTGGGATTGTTTAAAGAGCAATCTACAACAGATAAGATGCTGATAACCTCTGCACAGAGCCCTACTTAAAATATCTGAGCTATGTTAAATTCTCAATTAGAAATAACTAACTTTTTTTGTGTTCACACTGCTCACCCTGTCTCACATATCCCTCTTGCTGTTCCTTCACCACGGGTCTTCTTCCCTTAAGCTCAGTGACTCCATCACTCCGACGCTGGCTGTCCTTTTCTTCTGCACATTTTTTTTCTGTCACTCTTTAATAGGGTTCTCCCAGCTCTTCTCGCTTTTTAGCCAACTCTACCTTATCTGCTGGCACAGCACAGGGAGAGGCGGTGGATGGAACAAAAGAAGACCTTAATGAGTTGTGGAGGTGATTAAGGAATGAATAGACCTTGCTGCTGGAACCCTCACCACACTGTCCATGTGTCCTGCCTCAGTCTGTAAAGTGCAGATAGACACAATGCCTTGCTTTTTTTATTTTTTATTTTTTTTACATCTGCCACTAGCCTTTAATTGCCCCGACATTCACAGGTCCCAAAGCTGCCGGACTTGAGATAAAGCTCTCATATTCATGCATTAATCACTGCCAGTCAGGACGGGCCTCTCCACCCACGTTTCACCTGCCTCAAGACCTCAATTCAAGGTAGCCTATAAATATCCTGCAGATAAATGGAGCTAATGGATCGAGGTGTGATTGCAGGGAGTCGGTGCTCAATGTTTAACCACCCACACTAAAAAGCCCGGATCTCAAGATGCCTCGTTGTCAATTCATATTGTAATGAAAGAGCTGCTGAATGTTCGGGGCTCAGATGTTATTAGTTGGTGTCAGAACTCAGGAGACAGTGAACTGCCACTTCAGACACCAATCCAAAGAGAATTAGGCTTTCGGCAACACGTAAATGTTGTTTTCACAGAACCCATGAAGAGAACGAACACATCACCTCTGTATACGAAATACGTTCTATTTTCTAGGCTCCATGACAGCGCAGGGAAAAGGTGCCTGCAAGCATTACAGTTTTTAAAATAGCCTGAATACAGCCACTTTAACACCATATTTGTTCCTGAAATTGAAAATCTTTAAGAGAGGAAGAGGTGAAGAGTGTTTCCTATCAGGAAATTGAACAGTAATAAAACTTGCATCTTTTTGACAACATGCTGTATTTGCTTTAAATTATACTGCAAACAGAAAACGGACATCCTACAGTAATATTCAACAATGTCCTGAAACAGTTAGGCTCGGCATTAAACTCCGATTCTAAAAAAGTTGGGAGTTCATGTAAAATGTAAATAAAAACAGAAYGCAATAATTTCACAAATCTATATTTTGGTCACAATGAAAAATCGTAACYAAATCAAGTGTTGAAACTAAGAAACTAGAAGTTTTTAGGAAAAATGTGGGTCATTTTGAAGTTGCTGTATATCTCAAAGACTGTCTGGACATCACTTCCACAAAACGTTGTAAACACAGTTCRTTGTGCCATCCAAAAACGCGGRTTAAAGCTCTATCATGCAAAGAAAAAGTCATATGTAAACACAGTACAGAAACACTGCCCGCTTCTCTGTATCTTCTGGTGGTCAGAAGGATCAAAACTTGAAATTAATTTTATAAACCACTTTTTCCTGTACTAAAGAGAAAAGGGACTTTGTGTCTGTTATATTTATATTTGTCAAATAAACTAGCATAAAATTATTTCACATATAAATTGTTGAATTTATTGTTTCATAGCAGTACAACATTTTGATGGAATACCGTATAATTATATATTTTAAAAGCTCTGTAATACAAAACAGATATTCAGTGGATGCTTAAACAYGTTTATGAAAAAATGCAAGATGTTTTAATGATGCAATTATGCAAAAGCTAAGACGTAGAAATACAATCTAATTAATAATTTCAGCTGCTTTGAACATTAATTGGTCAAAAGCAGTGCAAAATGATGGAAGTTTAATATTTCATAATAAGAGATTGTTATTTTTTCAGTTTGCTCATACAATGGCGAAGCATATTAATGACACACACTGTTTTCTTTTAGCACAGCTGCAGGCTTTGCTTTGTAATGTAATGTTATGTGCAAATCACTTTCTGACATTTCATCTAAAAAGTCACTTCCTCGCCAAGTGTTTCTAATGAAAATGTAAACGACTGCTTCTGACATTTTATGAGCTCCTAATTGAGCCTGTTGTGTAGGAAGGTGTGTTGTCTAGAAGTAGCGATGAAGAATCAAATCACAAAGTTAAAGTGCTAACCTTCTTTAAAGCCATCTAACTAMAATTCAGCAGAAGGTGATTTGTGCGAGTTACAAATTCTGTGAGAGGAYGTTAGGTTGAAAGACATGCTACACATACACAGGACCAGGGACATTTCAGAGCAGTCAGCCTTAAATGAAGCAACAAGAGTCAAGAGGTGTAGGTGATGATCCAGGAGGCAAAAAGCCTCAATAAAGCCCTGGCTGGAAAAACTGATTTCAAGTTTAACAGCAGTTGAAGAAAGACAAAAAAAAAAAAAAGCCAGGCTGACGCACAACTTTTTTCCATCAAAACAAAAGTCCTTGTCTCCTCCCAAACCCATTCCAGACAGTGCAATCTTCTCTCAACTCTTTAGGCTTTGTTCCCACTCACATTTTTTCCAAACTAAAACTATAACCAMCTGACAAATACTAATCCCTGTTCTTCACTATTGTTTTTACACACTAAGTTTCTCACAACATTTCAGTCCTCCTCTCCAAAGGCTCATCACTCTCCACAGGCCTGCCTTTCTACAGTTTTTCCATGAGTTCCTTGTTTTTAGCCCGTCTCACTTCCTTTATTCTGCCTTCCTGCTACTTATCTTTTACATTCACCTTCTTAACATATGAGATAACATGAAGGGGAACATGATGTTGATTGAGCCTCGTCGAGGACAATTTATTTTTTTTTCTTTGATAGAAAAAGTTGATGCACAAATTTTGATTCACTCTGCTTATCTTCAAAGTTCAACTTTTTTTTCTCCCCTGAGGCACTTTATAAAAAATAATGTCATCATTAATAGGGAAGATTAGAGAATGGAATGGTACGTACCTGTCACCCAGGCATAGTAACTGAACAAATCCAATATAAAAAGGACAAAATTTATAAGCTGCTAGAGTGAAGGAATTTGTTCACAATATTTGTAGTTATGTAAAGTAGACATGTCGTGCTTTTAAATTCTTTTTAATATTTAAATCAGCTGGGGTTTATAAAAAGTGGAACTGCAATGCTTTGGTCTGAATTCCTCCTTATTGTAACTCCACAAGCCCCACTTTCACCACTGTTCTGAGGTGTGTCCCAGATCAACTCGTTTTGAGGCTGTCTCTTTAAATCCAAATGAGACGGCTCACACCTCGCACCCCTAGTTGGTGATGCAAATCTGTGCTTATTTTGAATTGCAGTCTCACTAAATTGTTGAGTGTTTGCAACCAAGGGACCAGCAAACCATGCATTTTAGAAAAATCACAGCTTTTTTTTCTTTTGTGTGTGTGTGTGCATAGCTTGCAAAACTGTATTTTAGGCATCTGCTTTATTTTCTTGCCCACCTTTGCCCACACTTTACAGACCTGAGCCCACTTTGTTTCCACCATGGCAGCCACCCCCAAAATATATGTTTCAATGTATTGGAGTACACTTTTAAAATGAAAATAAACAGACGTTAATTGAGCCTTCCTACAAGCTCAATTAGGAGTGCAAAAACAAAATTGAGGAACAGGGATTATTTGTCAGGTGTTCATGATACTTTATTTATTTA